>NC_143129.1:107178480-107360980 GCF_059928025.1 Delphinapterus leucas
GGTGGTGGTGGTGGTGATGGTGGTGGTGCTATGGGCCCAGAACCCACCTTTCCTCCTCCTCACCCATTTCTTCCCCCTCCTGAGTGGTGGTCCCTGCGTCACCCACAGGGAGCCCCTAGGCTTCCATGGGGCAGTGAATGAGGGACGTGGAAAGAACCTGAATTTACATAATACAATGAGGGCACTGCAACTCAACCTTCAGTTCTTAAAGGGCTATGTGGCCAACATATTAGTATAGCAACGGTCCCACTGCTTTTGTCTTTCTCATCTGTCTATATGTTTCTTAGCTTGATTTTCATGTAAGTATATTTTATCACAGTACTTTTTCGTAATGCATCTCAAAATCTTTGTGGAATAAGTTGGTATCTGGATATGTGCACAGAGTTCTAGGAGAGAGAGGCTGGCATATTACACTGCGACAAGACACTCATAGAGTTTGGCCTGACTTTGCTACAGGACCCACCATTCTGAAGGTGCTGTGGTATTTTATGTGTTTTATACATACTGGCTTGAAGTGATCCAAGTGAAAACTAAATACACTCTAAAATGTATTCCAGGATTCTTAAGAAGAGCCTTAAATATAGGGTTTTACTACAAGACGACTACAGTCTCCCCAGAACAATGAAAGATATTCTTAATGCCACTTACAAGACATTAAACATAGATGGCCTCATTAGTCCCTTTACTGCTACTGGCAGATTTATTGGGAAGAGGGGCAATAATAAGAAGTACTTTTCTAAGTGAGACAAAGTATAAAACAGCCTGCTGACTTATAAAAATAATGCTTTGTGTAAATTTTACTAAGGGTTATTAAAATTTCCTAAATTATCTACAGAAAAATAAAACATATATTTAAATTTCCATCAGTTTGAAAGACTCAGGAGAAAAAAAATCTGAAATTCAAACAATCACAGTATGCAAGTTTTCTGATTTTCAAAGGAGTATTTATAGCTTGAAAGGGAAAGGCTGGCAAAATATATAAAAATTAGGGAGACAATTCTTTTCCTATTTCAGGAAAATTATAGTTCTTGGAGAAGACATTGAAAATTAGCTCTCAGTTGATACACACGCCTTGTGTTAGAGTTTCTAAAGCCCCCTCCTCTTTTTATTTCCGAAAAGAGAGACACTTTTCTTTCAGAATTTGAAGAATGGCATTAATGACCTAAAGTTCTAAGGTAAAGGTCTGCAAACTACAGCTGAGGAACTAGATCCATCAGACACAGAGTGCTTCCCTCTGGCCAGAGCTAAGAATAAGTTTCACATTTTAAAAATAGCTGGAAAAATTCAAAAGAAGAAGAATATTTCTTGATACATGAAAAATACAAAATTCAGATTTCAGTGCCCATAGGTAAAGTTTTACTGGAACACAGTCAGGCCCATCCAGTTACACCTTGCCTATGGCTGTTTCTTGCTGCCGCGGCAGAGCTGAGTAGTCGTGACCCAAACTGAATGACCCAAAAGCTGAAAACTTTTACACAATCTGGCCTTTACAGAAAAATTGGTCAACCCCTGACCTAAGAGATGATGCCCACTGGCAGGCCCCTCCGTGTGTCCCTGGGGCACGTGGCAGGAGACATACCTGGTTGAAATGGCACAGGCATTTGTCAAGACACCGGAAGCAGCAGTAGCAGCATCGGGACACACAACTCGACCAGGCACCGTGCTGCTGGGGTCAGGTTAAGAATGAAAGGATCAGTGTCAGAAACAACACAGGAAAGAGGTAAGCAGGCAGTTTCTGTGAACATACCGTGTTCCTACTTGGAGACCCATGTACCTGGGGAAGCACTGCAGCAGTTCTCACTCGGTAGAGAAGTTCTTCTATTCTGTATATGCTACTCCTACTACTAATTATTATCATTTCTACTACTGATGAGCACGATTTCTCTCCTGTGGGCTTACCTGTTAGGACTGCTGTTAACTTCAGCAGAAAGGGAAATGGGTTAGTCCATATTTACTAGCAAAGGTGAAGTAGACCTCCTGGTTCTAGTAAAAAAAAAAAAGAATCAATCTCTCTTCCCTCTTCACCTTCCCCTAAGTGTCTTCAATTATAAACTCTGCTTTTTCAAACCAAAGTCTGTATTCACGAAAACTTCACATCCCTGAGACAATAAAAACTAATGCACTGTAGATACTAGTTACGTGTCCACATAAAAAAAGAGTCAGGTTTAAGTTTTTTGGAAATACATCCTATAGTGAGACTTTCAGGGCTAAATTTTCAGGGATAAATTAGTCCTTCGAAATATAACTTGAACTTGTGTATAACTCAGGAATGAATAATTTAACGAAACTTGTTGGGGGGAGGGGTGATTGAATGTGCCCAGACCCAGAGTGGAGGATCCCTGAAAACAATCCTGAAATAGTTCTCTTTGAGGACCCCAGGAATAACTCAGCCTTACATGGACATTTTCTTGTCTCAATGTTAATTCAATTGGATGAAATTTGACCTGGATACTTTTCAGCCTGGCCATGGTTGTAAATAAGCCACTTAACGTAAGAAGGGTCTCACAGTGGCCGTGTGAAATGTTTAACTTGTAGGTACGGTATGGGGCTGTAAAGCTGCTTAGGAAGACCTTTTTTTTTTTAACCTAAGAAAGGACACATTTCTCCAACAGTGACACCACTAAAAGGGAGTTTGGCCCCTTAGTCCTTACGGGATCTGGCGAGTGATAAATAACCTTTTAGACCTCTGCCGGAGAGGATGACCCAGTAACTTCTCTTTCAGATTTATGGAGGCTGTTTCCCCAAAGAATTTGAGGTGTCTAGCTCTAGGGGAGATAGTCCCCTACTGCTCATTAATTTGTGAGTATCTATTACTAATGCATACATATACCTGTAATACCTAAATATGAATATATTTAATATAGATAAACAATATGAATATATTTAAAACAAAAAAGCTGCTCTGTTCTTCAAGAAATCCTTCTCCTAAGTTTCCCAAGATTGAAGGATCAATTTCAAAATGCAAGAGCCGGAGTAGCTTGATTTGTCCTGGATGTGCAAATGCTTCTTCAAGTCACAGACATGTAGCTAAGCAGTACTTCAACAGAAATACAAGAAAATACTCCCTGATCAGGGGCAACGGTTTAGCATGCATTTCAAGATGAGGAAGCTGGATAATTTTATGCGAAATTCAATCAATTGTTCCTAATTAATATACTAATCTTAAATCTTGATTACAGACTTAAATATCAACAATTCAGATTTCTGCTTAAAAGAGCAAACAAAAACAATTCTAAAGTATAATTATGAACCCACAGGTAAAACTTCCCCAATTAACTAAGAGCACACACGTATACGCAAAAGGTTGGACTCATGTACGTTTGAGAAACTCTGACCAAGTCACCAACGCTGAGGTGGGGATGGGGTCGAGATTAACATTGTGTGAGAACAGAAAAGTTGGGGAAAATCCAACCTTCCCTTGTTTGGCAGGCCAGAAATACCATGAGAACAGCTGTTTTCCTGGTGTTTTGGTTTCCACTGCCATTCATAACCAAATGTGCATGGAAATAAAAACCAGGGAGGAGAAAAAACCCCAGGCACAAAAGCTCCACAGTTTTCTGTCTTTGGAGCTGAGATTGAGGTCAGCTTGCCCATTTCTAACTATCAAGCACGTGCGTGTGTGTGCGCGCGCGCGCACACACACACACACACACACACACACACACACACACACCAGCAACTTCCCAGGTCACCGTCCAGGAAACACAAAAGGTGGGGAATATTTTAGCATTAAAACAGAAACAAACAAACATTATTCTTATCTCATAGTGTATTTTTCTTTCTTTAAAAAATAAAGCATGATAAAAGTCCATAAAAACTTGCTTAAATTGCATGTTAAGAATTCCTCCCATTTGTTCAGCATTTAAATAAGAAGGAAAACCAGCAAACTCAGAGCTATGCCCTCTCCACCCCACCTCTGCCACCACATTGGAGAAAATCCAACAAACAAAGCTATGAACAAAACAGGGACCGGGACAAAAAGATTGCTGGGGGTGGGGGGATGGGACCTGAAGAACACTGGAGCTTTCTGAACGGCCACTGGCACAGGTCACATTCCTGTCCCGGGACCCAGTGTAGTTTTCCAGCGATTAACTTTTCTGTAACCCAAACACGGAGCGCACTCTGTTTTAGGGTGCTGCCTTACCTTCTCTTTCAGAGTGTTATAGATGTACATGAGAACGGCTCTTGGCATCCTCACCACAGTGATTAAAAATGACCCTTTGACAACTGTTCCCTGATGGTAGCAGAAAAGAATGGAGAGAGATGAAAGGATCGGGCGATCAGGAGGGTCATTTTTATTTCTGGGAACAGGAGAAAAAAAGACAGCATTTAAAAAACACTATTTAGAAAGAAACGAGAAACTTCTCTCTGGTTCAAATCATCTGTGGTACTAACAATTTAGAAAGCAGGGATGCCATCCGCATTTGGCAAGTTTTTTACACTCCTTGGTAGCTAAGGTTAAATGATTTCTTGGACGAAGTTAATTCCATTTGGTGGCGCTCAATGTTACAAACATGGAACAGAAAATTAAAAAAAAATACTGATGAGTTAAACAAGTTTTCCTCTTTACCACGCCTACCACCTCCACCAATCCATTAAATTGCGTATTGATCCCATTTTCATTTTCAGAAGTTTAATTATATAATAATCCCCAAGGTTTAAATTACACACGTGCATCTGTAAATATTGCCAGTATTAGCTTGGTGATTAAAATCACCACCAAATCACATGACCAGGATTGGCAGCCAGAGAGGAACCAGCTTACAGCGAAGGGAGGAAACGTTCTGGCTTTCACACAGCTCCAAGCTCCTGAAACCCAGCTGATTTCTGCTCTGCTCTGTAAAGGTCACTTCACTGTGAATCATTTACCGGACTTGTCATGACACAGCTCTCAAGAATGCAAAAGTCAGTTTCACAGGCAGGAAAAAAAGTGAAAAAGAACAGAATGGGCATATCCCCTACCCAAGCCTGAAAGATAAAACAAAGGAGGGAGGGCTGATGCAACCCCTCCCCCGACACTGATGCCAGTTCTAGGAAATGAGGCCCTTTCCGAAAAGCCACTTCACTGATTCCAAGTGAAGCTTGCTTTCTTCATAATGGATTATTCTACAACTTGCTCTGGTTGCTAATAAGTCACTACGAATTCAGGTTTTGACAAGAATCTAGGTTTTGAGGGAAGAAAAGGAAATTGGCCAGAAATGTTTCAAGAGTTGGCAACAGCCGTATTTTGCTGTTACTTAAATCATCCAGGAAGGAATAGAGAATATGAAAGTAATATTGCGAGCAGAATAACTGCAATCCAGTTGTGCCACAAAAAGGGCGATGCGTGTTTCAACTCAATATTGTTGAAAATAGGAAATACCAGGGAAGCTATTGCTGATATGAATTCATTTAGATCTGATAAACTAGAAAAGTAGCACAGCCAGGAAAATCTGACACATTTTTTTCCCTTTTCCTCATTCTTTTTTTTAAAAGGAAGAATGTTTACTTTCCCATTTAGGAGATGGATGTGCCTTAGAACGTATTATGGTGCTCAAGAGGGGATGCAGAGAGAAGGCGGCAGCACCTGCTTTCCATCTGGTAGGGAAACAAAGGATTCACAGGCCACTGTGAACTGGGCCTTGGGGGCTGGTCCTCCAGGTACTGAAGTTTGGGGTTAGGCACCCGCTTTCCAAGGCTTTGCTGGGATGGGATTAACCATTTCAGGCCGAGGAGTGTCTGCACTGTCCGGACTGCCCTCATCCATGTGGCATCCCAGTGATGGCTCCAGCCGCTCCAGGGCTTGGCTGGAAGAAGATGTAGACATTCCAGAAGCTGAGTTACCACGTGAGAGAGAAAACCTGAAAAGAAGGCCAGCTTGTGGAGCCAGGAGTCACTCAATACCCGCCCTGAGAACTATAATGCCACCCCACAGGGAAAGGTCAATCAGTGGAGGGTCTTGGAGTCCCCGCTTTCTCTCCCTAGACCTTTTTTCCATGTTCAAAGGTAACATCATCTTATCATCCCTCCTCCACTATGCATGTGGCTGGGGCCTTCACCCCTGTTACCTTCACAACCAGCAAAAACTGCCTTCAGGAAGAGGCTCTGATTGCACCTGGTGAAGCTTAAACTGAGGCTTCACCGTAGTTTGAGAATTGGCGTTTGGGACTGCAGTGCAGCGAGGGGTGTATTGGGCAGCTCAGTGATGGGCTTGTGAGGATGCTAGTAGGGCCTCCCGTCAGGCCTGTGCCTCTGTCTCTAGGGAGTACTGCGTGCTGAGCATCTTCCACCGGGTTCTGTGGGTGGTGGCCGTAGGAAGACCCCGGGCAGTGTGAGAGAGCAGGAGACTCGAGGATGCGCCCCACACGCCTAGCTCCCCTACTTTTAAACTTGTGGCTGCTGAGCGCTAAAGGTGCCTGGCCCTGTGCAGTGGAGCCAGGGCCCCAGGACACTGCATCAGCTCAAGTCACTGGACAAAGCATTTAATGGTTCCATTCATCCAAGTCTGTAGCACCTCTGGGTCATGGTACGTAAGTGCTGTTTTGCAACTACTATTTGCTGGGACAGTAGAGCATAAGTCGAATCCAGCAACTTCGGGGTCCTAGAGGCACGTTTTAGCTCCAGTTAGATCCAGCCTAGTGCTCATTGAGAACTCTTCAACAGTATGGAAAATTCATTTTGTGGTATGGCTCCTGGACAAGGACTGGGCTGCACAGGATGGATGGATGGCCTCCAATGTCAACCTGGTCCTGAGCAAAGGAGCATGGTGTGTCCCTGCAGAGACCCTGTCCTTTCCTGATATTTCTTTCAGCAAAACTACTGCAAGATGGGATTGTGATGACTGTGGGGAAGCTGTGAGATTCATCTTTCCAGTCTCAAAGAAAATGGAAGCTCTTTGCTATGAAGAACAGGTCCTTGGCAGCTCTTCTCAGGGTTAGGAAACTCATCTGTCTCCTACCTAAATTCCTTAGGCTCCGCTGTGATTCCACTTCCTCACTTCCTCCTCAGCAAATCCAAAGCAGCTGGAAACCATCTTTTGTATAGTTGCAAACGATGAAGTCATGCCTCATGCGTCCCTTCTCCAAACTGAGCGGTGCTGGTTCCTTCCTATCACATCTCAGCCACATCTTTATGGCTCTCAGTTGACCCCTCTTCAAGCAAATGGTTGTAAGAGGGAAATTACATAGGTTGCCCATGTCCTGGTACTTGATGGTCTTTGTATGAACTCTTCAGCCCTCTTACTGCTTAAATGAATGACAGAGATGAATGCACTCTGGCTATATTTAATTCTCACCCTGAGTGCAGGCTAGAACATGAGATTAAAGAATTGTGAGCCCTGAGATAAAGAAAAACCTTGAGGTTTCAAAATTAGCACACAGTCAAAAAGAATGCAGAACTCTTTAATAAATGAAATAGTAGTGCTAAAAATAAATCAGCATGCATTTTACTTTGAATTAGTTTGTTTATTTTTATCAAATATATGAAATATCTTAAAAAGTCAAATAGCACTGCTAGGCGTAACAGGAAAAACAAGAGTTTTCTTTCCCCGCCACTAATTTTCTCTCCCTGGAGGTAACATTTTAGCTGTTTCTTCTGGAACTCACCCTCACGCTTCTAAATTACTTGTTCTTACTGCTATTTCTTGATTTTTTTTTTCAGCCTCAGAGACTGTCAACCGACTTCCCACCATGGAAGATGCAGGTTTTATTCTCCGACACAGCCTAAACTCCCCAACACACTCATTTTCCCACCCCTCTTCTTCTCAACATAATTACACTGAAGTTTTTAATGTTTTTTTCCCAGCTTTATTGAGATATAATTGACATATAACATTATGTAAGTCCAAGGTACACAATGTGTTGATTTGATCCACTTATATATTGAAAAATGATTACCATCATAGCGCTAGCTAACACCTCCATCACCTCATATATTTAACCATTTCTTTTTTGTGGTGTGAACATTTAAGATCTACTCTTTTAGCAACTTTCAAGTATATAATACAGTCTTATTAAGCATAATCACCATGCTGTACATTAGATCCCCAGAACTTATTCATCTTCTATCTAGAAGTTTGTACCCTTTAACCAGTTATCTCCCCTTTCCCCTACCCCCAGCCCCTGGTAACCACCATTCTACTCTGTTTCTGTGAGTTCGGCTTTTTTAGATTCCACATATAAGTGATATCATCCAGTAACTGTTTTTCTGTGAATTATATCACTTAGCATAATGCCCTCAAGGTCCATCCATGTTGCTGCAAATGGCAGAATTTCCTTCCTTCTCATGGCTGAATAATATTCCATTATATATATCACATCTTCTTTATCCATTCACCTTTCGATGGACACTTAGGTTGTTCCCATACCTTGGCTACTGTGAATAGTGCTGCAGTGAACATGGAAGTGAAGGTATTTCTTCAAGATAATTTTTTTATTTCCTTTGGATACACACATAAGAAGTAGGATTGCTGGACTGTATAGTAGTTCTGATTTTAATTTCTTGAGGAACCTCCATACTGTTATACTACTTCCATAATTGCTGTACCAATTTACATGCCCACCAACAGTGCACAAGGGCTCCCTCTTTTCTACATCCTTGCCAATAGTTATCTCTTGTCTTTTTGATGACAGACATTCTGACAGGTATAAGGTGATATCTCATTGTGGTTTTGATTTGCATTCCCTGATGATTAGTGATGTTGAGCACATTTTCATGTGCCTGTTGGTTATTTGTATGTCTTCTTTGGAAAAGAAGTTCAGTTCCTCTGCCCATTTTTTAACTGGATTTTTTTTTTTACTATTGAGTTGTGTGAGTTCTTTATATATTTTGGTTTTTAGCAGCTTATCAGACATACAATTTGCAAATATTTTTTCCCATTCCATAGGTTGCCCTTTCATTTTGTTGACTGGTTCTTTTACTGTGTAGAGATTTTTAGTTTGATGTAGTCTCACTAATTTTTGCTGTTGTCGCTTGTGCTTTTGGTGTCATATTCAAAAAATCATTTCTAAGACTGATGTCAAGGAGCTTTTCCCTTATGTTTTCTTCTAGGAGTTTTATGGTTTTAGTTCTTATGTTTTAAGTCTTTAAACCATTTTGAATTAACTTCTGTGAACAGTGTAATACAGAGGTTTAATTTTATTCTTCTTCATGGGGTTATCCAGTTTTTCCAGAACCATTTATTGAAGATATTAACCTTTCCCCTTTCTGGGATCTCAGTTCTCTTCTATTGATCTATGGGTCTATTTTTATGCCAGTACCATACTGTTCATATAGTACCATACAATACTATAGCTTTGTTGTATAGTTTGAAATCAGGAAGTATGATGTCTCCAGGTGTGTTCTTCTTTCTCAGGACGCTTTTGGCTATTTGGGATCTTTTGTGATTCCATACAAATTTTAGGATTTCTTCTATTTCTGTGAAAAATATAATTGAAATTTTGATAGGGAATGTATTAAATCTATAGATGGCTTTGGGTAATATGGATATTTTAACAATATTAATTCTTCTGATCCATGAACACAGGATATATTTCCATTTGTTTGTGTCTTTCTTTCATCAGAGTCTTGTACTTTTCAGTAAACAGATCTTTCACCTCCTTAGTTAAATTTATTCCTAAATCTTTTATTGTTTTTGATGCTATTGTGAATGGGATTGTTTTCTTTATTTCTTTTTTAGATATTTTGTTGTTAGAGTATAGAAATGCACCCATTTTCTGTATGCTGATTTTGTATCCTGAAACTTTACTGAATTCATTGATTTAGTCTGTTTTCTGATGAAATCTTTAGGATTTTCTATATATAAGATCATATCATCTGCAAACAAAGGCAATTTTACTTCTTCTTTTCTGATTTAGATACATTTTTCCCCCCTTTTTCTTGCCTGATTGCTCTGGCTAGGTCTTCCTGTACTGTGTTGAATAGAAATGGTAAGAGTGGGCACTCTTGTCTTGTTTCTGATCTTAGAGAAAAAACTTTCAATCTTTCACCACTATGTTTTAGTTAATGTTTAGGGTTTACATTATCAGTACATAAATAAAATAAAATCAGTACATAAAAAAAAATACAACTGATCCAAACAGTGTATTCTGATTATATTTCCTTTTCTGTACAACTTTTGGTTTTTCCTTAAGTTAATAATGTTTCACATTTTTTATTTGCTTGGTTTTCCATGGACTTCACCAAATGCTTCACCAAAGTATAAATTTTTTTCTCCACATATTCAAACAACACATCTGATATTCTCTCAGTTTGCTTTTTATTTTTCCTTGGAGACATCCCTCCCGGAGCCCACTGCTCTCCAGCTCCTCCTTGGACTGGTTGTGCTCTATACCTGCTGACTAGCTACCCTCCTGGGGATTCCCTTCTTTTCTTCACTGTGTTGGAGCCCATTTCCTGAAACTCATGTTTTCCTCCCCGGCTTACTCATTAGTTTCAGTGGAGAAAGGATGTGGGGAGGAAATCTTTTGGGATGTTGTATGCCTGAACAGGACTTTATCCTCCTTTACCCTTGACTGATAGTAGGAGTAGGTCTAGAATTCTAGGTTGGAAATAATCTTTCCTTAGAATTTTGACAGCCTTGTCCTACTGTCTCCCTGCTTCAGAGTTGCTGTTGAACATCAGATCTCATTCTAGTTTTTTTTTAAGTTTAACTTTACTTTTTATTGAAGTACAGTTGATTTACAATATTAGTTTCAGGTGTACAACACAGTGATTCAATATTTTTAAAAATTATACCCCATTAAGGTTATTATAAAATATTGGCTGTATTCCCTGTGTTGTACAATATATCTTGTAACTTATTTATCTTATACATAGTAGTGTGTACCTCTTAATTCCCTATCCCTACCTTAACCCTCTCCACTTCCCTCTCCCAAATGGAAACCACTAGTTTCTTCTCTAAATCTGTAGGTCTGTTTCTGTTTTGTTATAGTCATTCATTTGTTTTATGTTTTAGATTCCACATATAAGTGATAACATATAGTATTTGTCTTTCTCTAATTTATTTCACTAAGTATAATCCCCTCCAGGTCCACCCATGTTGTTTCAAAATAGCAAAATCTCATTCTTTTTTATGGCTAATATTCCATTGTATAAATATACCACATCTTCTTTATCCATTCATCTACTGATGGACACTTAGGTAGCTTCAATATCTTGGCTGTTGTAAATAATGCTGCCTGAACACTGGGGTGCATATATCTTTTGGAATCAGTGTTTTCATTTTCTTTGGATGTATACCCAGCAGTGGAATTGTGGGATCATATGGTAGTTCTATTTTTAGTTTTTTAAGAAACCTCCATACTGTTCTCCATAGTGGCTGCACCAATTTACATTCCCACCAACAGTGTACTTGGGTTCCCTTTTCTCCATGTCCTTGCCAACATTGGATATTTGTGGTCCTTTTGACTACAGCCATTCTGACAGGTGTGAGGTGATCGCTCATGGTCTTGATTTGCATTTCTCTGATGATTAACAATGTTGGGCATCTTTTCATGTGCCTGTTGGCCATCTGTATGACTTCTTTGGAAGAATATCTATTCAGGTCTTCTGCCCATTTTTAAATTGGGTTCTTTATTTTTTTTGATATTGAGTTGTATGACTTATTTATATATTTTGGATATTAACTCCTTATTGGTCATATCATTTACAAATATATTTCCCATTCAGTAGGTTGTCTTTTCATTTTGCTGATGGTTTCCTTTGTTGTGCAAAAGCATTTAAGTTTAATTTGTTTATTTTTGCTTTTGTTTCCTTTGCTTGAGGCGATAGATCCAAAAACTATTACTATGGCTTATGTCAAAGAGTGTTCTGCCTGTTTTCTTCTGGGAGTTTTATGGTTTCCAGTCTTACATTTAGGTCTGTAATCCTTTTTAGTTTATTTTGGTATACAGTATGCAAAAATGTTCTAATTTCATTCTTTTACATGTAGCTGTCCATTTCCTGGCATTACTATTAAAGAGACTTTCTTTTCCCCATTGTATATTTTTGCCTCCTTTGTCATAAATTAATTGAACATAAGTGCATGAGTTTATTTCTGGGCTCTCTATTCTGTTCCATTGATCTATGTGTCTGTTTTTATGCCACTGTAGCTTTGTAGTTTTGAATACTGTAGCTTTGCAGTACAGTCTGAAGTCATGGAGTACGAAACCTCCACCTTTGTTCTTTTTTTCAAGATTGCTCTGGCTATTCGGGGTCTTCTGTGGTTCCATATAAATTTTAGGATTATTCGTTTTACTTCTGTGAAAAATGTCATGGGTATTTTGATCAGGATTGCATTAAATCTGTAGATTGCTTTGGGTAGTATGGACATTTTTACAATATTAATTCTTTCAATCCATGAACACAGGATATCTTTCCATTTATTTGTTTCATTTTCAATTTCCTTCATCAAAGTTTTATAGTTTTCAGTATATAGGTCTTTTACCCATTCTAGTTCTTGATATTTTGCCTGTGATCTGTTATTCTCTGTAAAGCTTCTGGGATCTTCTCTTTACTCATGTCCTCCAGCTCTGGGAAATTTTGATAATTTCTTCCCTTCTTTTTTCTTTGTTCTCTATTTCTGGAACTCATATTAGTCAGATGTTGGGTGTCCTAAATTAGCCTCTGATTTTTTATCCTTTTTCTCCCATTTTGCATCTCTTTATCTTTTTGTTCTACCTTCTGAAAGAGTTCTTCAGCTTTATATTTTAATCCCTCAATAGAAAAATATCACTTTGCAATCATATTTTTAACTACAAAGAGGTCTTTCTTGTTTTCTCAATATTCTTTTTTTTTTATTCTTATTTTATGGAAGCAACAATTCTTGGTTCTTTCTGAGGATATTATAGTTGTCATTGTTGTAGTTTTCTTCTGCTGCCTGCATTGTCCCTATTTTCCCTAAGTTCTTTTTGATTTTGATCTTTTTCTCTCACTAGAGGCTCCTTCTAATGTTTAACAATCACTGGTTATCAGTTCACATTTAAGAGTGAGGCACTGAAAAGTGAATTAGAGGTTCTATATGAGGGTGACTGCTGACCGGTGAGTTCCACGACCTGGTTCAGAGTCAGGGAAACAGGCCATTTCATTGGGGGACCCCCACATGGCACCATCTGTAGGTCCTTTCTTTGGGTTAGACAATTTCTCCAAAGAAGAATCCGATAATCTCCTGCCAAGGAAATGTCAACCTGGCTGTCAACATCCTGGAGGCTAAGCTGTGGAGTGTGGGTTGGTAGTAGGTAGAACACTATTCAGTATTTAGACTTTCACTTGCTCCCCCTTCTTTCAGTGCAGAGCCTTGCCCCAGCCTCAGCTGTGCCAGATGCCCCACGTCCAGACCCTCTCTGATGACTTCTCCAGAGAGCAAAGCTCCCGTCTTGTCTTCTGCCGGTATGAAGGAGGGGCCCTGGGGCCCAACTGCTCCTTAGGAAGACCTTTTTAAACTAATCTTTGGAAGCACATTTTACACTTGAATTCCTGAGCCTCTCTAGGTTTTTGTGGCTCAAACCAGCCTCCTCTCCCACTGAATGCACAGAGATAGGGAGATATTCACTTCACTGGAATTTAAATAAAAAGCTCTCATTGAAAATGCTTTGATTTTGTGGTACTAAAATAGCACAAAATCACTGCTGTCAGAGAGATATGACCTGCTGGCCAATTTGGTTAGAATAATCTCTGCTCCTCTACTCAGGAGTAAGCAGCACACATCACCGCCTCCAACGGCTCAAAGGTTCTCAATGCCAAGGGCTACAGCCCTTTGTGCATTCTATGGGCTCTCTAATGATGGAGGCTCCCAACAGCACCTCTGTAATAAAACCCACAGTACTCCTTATCATCAGGAGGTAGTTGCTCAATGGCATGAATCATCCCTGGTTGACTTTCTTACCCCCACGAACCCTCATGTTTTTCTGCTCATTTAGGCTGAGAGATTAGAGGAGGATCAGCCCCATAGGAGTAAACTTCCTGTTCTGAGTCCAACCCTGTCATTCTACTGGCCGTGTTCTTCTTGCCTGTGGCTTTATCTTTGCCTCACGGAGAGTAGCATACACAAAAGAGGTAAAGGGTTCAGATTGTGTGTGTGTGTGTGTGTGTGTGTGTGTGTGTGTGTGTGTGTCCTCAATTATTTTGATGAGGCAAAGGAGGATGAACACTTAAATAAGTATCATAGTGAACAGAGAAGCAAGTAATTAATTCACTAGCACTTAACTATATGAACATGAATTATATTTTATAGTCATGTACAATTCCCTTAGGATTTAAAATTGTTTTTCAGGAAAACATTCTCCTCATTTTGCATAGGATGAAATGAAGCTCGCAGAATTTACTGAAGTGTGCTCCAAATAGATCAGTAATGTTTTTAAAGTTTGAAGTCAGTAAGAATGGATATTTACAGGAGAAGTCAACCCCTTTCTTTTGGATATCTTTCAATTCTAAGCGGTACAAATACTTCCCTGTTGGGCTTCCTTCTGGATTTTCTAGCTTAAAGTAAAAGAGGTTGGAAATGTGACAGATTTAAGATATAACATTTCTTTTTACTACCAAATGAATATCCTTCCTAATTTTGAGCTTGGTCTTTTACTCTTACCAATCCTTTTTGAGAGGTCATGTCAAAATTTCAAAATATCTTTTGAGATACACACCATGAAGCACATAGACAAATCAATAGGAATAACATGCTAGACCTACCTGTTGAAATAACATGTAACCACTGCCCCAGCTATAGTCATTTGCTGGCATGCAAGGATGAATTCACTAGTCCAGATGAGGCCAATTAAATGGTACCACCACATATACCGAATGCCCGAAAGAGGCTTATATTCCACTTGGCCGCCTTCGATGACCTGTGCAGCTCCTAAAGTTTAAAACACAAACATGCTTTATACCTATGTTTTCCTAAGTATGGAAGAAGGTTCAACAGGCCATGCTTCCTCATACCTGGGCTTTGGCATTACACAAAACACAGATGCCAAAGTAAAGTTTGAAATACCCACCATAATATAAGATCTTCATAGCAAAACTAAAAATTGAGAACACACATTTAACTTATGAATAATATTAACAGGGATAATTATGATGACTGATTGGCAGGCAATCTGCAAGACACTTGACCTATACTCTAACACTCGCCCCACTTTACAGATATGAAAACTGAGGTTTGGAAGAGTCAAGTGACTTTTGCAAAGTCCCATTGCTCATGACTGGTGGAGGGAGAATATAAACCTGGACACACTAGACTCTAAAACCCATGGTTTTTCTGCCACAACACTTAGTGGTACAAACAAAACTTATGTTGATGGAAGCACACAAAGCCATTAGGACTCTGTTATAAAACCTCACTTCACCAAAAGTTTAGACTTAATAAAAGAGACAAGGATCTTCATTTTTTCAAAGGGATTCATTTCAGATTTCATTTCAAGAGCAAACTCTTCTAGGACATTTAAAATATCTACTGGGCCTCAGTGTTAAGCTTCTAGGTTCAAATCTCAGCTTCACCCCTTTTCGGGTAGCTTGGGGCAAGTTATTCGGCCTCTTGGAGTTTTAGTATCCTTATCTGTAATACCCATATGCTGGTGGTAGTTCAAGAGAGAGGAGAGTGGGATTACCTGGTCAGTGCTGGCCCAAAGAAATATCACTACATAAGTGATAACGATTTTTATTATTATTATTAAATTTCAGGAGCACAACACTGTATTAAACCGAGGCCAGTGATGTAATCCCAGCAATGCAATGCCATTCACTGGTTATACCCTGCTTTATTTGCTCTCATCTAAAGAAGCCTTTGAATTAGCTCTGCAATTCAATTCCATTTGGATCTAGTAAAACCAAATCCCAGCTCTGCAACTGCATTTGATCTCTAGATGTCCTCTGCTGTGTATTTTAAATAAACTACTGTAAGAAAGAAGATGGCACTTCAGTCTTTGGCAAAACCTACAACTTGAAGAAAATTTAAAGATAGTTTTATATTTCCTTTCACAGCTATCAACTGCTTTTAGGTTCATAATTCATGCGTCTTTAGACATTCACAATAGGGTCTGTGCAAAGGAAGTGGGAGAAGATAATCATGCTGTAGAGCAAACTAACTCCACAGACTAAGGCTGGTCTTAGTAACTCACGCTCTGTGTTCTGCTGAACAAGAGTCACATTGTGAGAAATAGTGCAGCAGCTTGGTTTACAGAGAGAAGTTAATATTTTATTGAACAGTGGGCTCATTCTGGCTTGGAAGCAATCTCTGATTCAGGTAAGGCGCTGATAAATGCTTATGCTTTTCCAAAATGGGTGTGTTTCAGAAAAGCATTCCCAATCCCAAACGAGGTGACCCCTCACAACTTAACAAGCAAGTGTAGGTAGATCAGGTGAGTGGAGACTTGGAGAGCCACTCCTGGAATAGCAGAAGCGATGGGGCCAGTCAACATGCACACTGATGCCCCCACAAGGTCACCAGTCACCAGACTACAGTTTGCAAGAACAGGTCTACAACATCACACATGGTTCGGCGGGTGGACGACGTTTCCAAAGAACAGGAGGGATGATTTCCTTGACAGACAAAAGGCAAGTAAGTACAAAAGCCCTGGGTGCTAAGGGGGGATCGTCTCTCCTTGGGGCTGCCCTGTACTGCCAGGGGCACATTCACATACATCCCAGCTTGGCACACTGATGGCGACAGTCAGCAGGTAGAGAACGGCTGAAGGGATAAATCATGATCCACGCAGGCCTTCACACCCTTGGCATTCTGCACAGAAGCAGAATTCATAAATTATTCTTGACTGCCTACTTGTGTTTGAACATCTTTAATAGATGTTCAATAGATGACGAAGCCATCATCTACTTATTTTTCTGGTTCCATTATACCAGACTATTTAAAGGTTTTCCTTTAGGACAGGGGTTTTCAACCTCTCAACGTAGCAACTGGCATTTTGGGTCAGATAATTCTTTGTTAGGGGCGGGAGGGATGGAGGCCTGTCCTGTGCATTGGTCGGATGTTTAGCAGCTTCCTTGGCCTCTACCCATTAGATGCCAGGAGCTTCTTCCCTCCCCTCCTCCAGTTATGACAACCCAAAATGTCTCCAAACATTGCCAAATGCCAGGTGGGGGACAGAACTGCTGCTTGAGAACCACTGTTTTAAGCAAACATTCTCTGAAGAATCAGGCGCTCTGGCTTCAGGAAGAAGCTTAGGGTGGGGCACGCGCGTTTATGCGCACAGGACTGCCCTCTCCTGGATGGCTGGGTCGGTGCAGGCAAGAGCCTCTCATCAAAATACCAGTTGCTTGGTTACTAAGGACCATTACAATATAGCTGCCACTAAGTGTAGCTAACGGGCGTGGGAACTGGATCCCAAGATAAGATTGATCGAGGGGGATGGTGGTGGGAAGGACACTGAACTGGAAGAGGGCTTGGTTCCAATCTCAGCTTTGACGTTTGTGATAAGCAACCTGGGCCTCGGTTCTCTTATTGTAAAGATGAAGTGGGAAGACGAGATGAACTCCAGGGCAGTAGTTATACAGTGTGAGAGTCACGCAGGCTGAGATTCACATCTCTGCTCTGTCTCCTAATGGCGGACCAACGTCAGGCAAGTTATGAGGTTGTGGGGCATTTTACAATCTGTTTCATCATCTGTATCCTGAAGACACTGACACCACCCCCTTGTTGATTCCATCTAGTCTCACGGCCCTAAAGGCCATACACGGAGCGGTTACGAGGATTAAACAGGTAGGTGCTAAGAACAGTGAGTACAATATAAGGCTAGCTATGGTTGAGGTACAAGTAGATATGATTCCAGCTCTGAAATGAGCAAATATTTATTTAGCATATACTGCGTGCTAGAATTACGCTGGACATGAGCTATCAGGGGAAAAGATGAAAAAGGCAAACACAAAAATCAGGAAGAAGGTATCACCAGAGTGAATATCACATTTGCTACATTAGTTTCTTCATCTCCCCTTCATCTGGACTGTTTGTAATTCCCCCTCCAACCTCTAAGGGTTTTTTTCCCATCCTCGCGCTCAGTCAGTGGCCTCACTTCCGGTTTCTCTGAGAAAACTGAAGCAATCGGAAAATCTCTGCTAGCACCTACCCCCAACTCTACCCCTTATCAGCATGTGTCCATAATCAGACCCACCCTTAATACGATAAACTGTCTGTGATCCTAAGGCCAACCTCTGCACTAGATCCCCTTTCTTACCTACTTGAAGATATCACTCCAGAAATTTTCCCTCTCTTTCTTGCTTCATCAGCATATTCCTCTCTACTGAATCATTTTTAATCACCTCACATCTTCAAAAAAAAACCCTACTTTTTTTTTTTTTGGCGATACGCGGGCCTCTTACTGTTGTGGCCTCTCCCGTTGCGGAGCACAGGCTCCGGACACGCAGGCTCAGCAGCCATGGCTCAAGGGCCCAGCCGCTCCACGGCACGTGGGATCCTCCCGGACCGGGGCACGAACCCGTGTCCCCTGCATCGGCAGGCGGACTCTCAACCACAGCACCACCAGGGAAGCCCCAAAACCCTACTTTTTGACTCCCTTTCCTCCTCCAGCTTCCTTTCTATTTCTCTGTTCCTATTTACAGCCGAACTTCTAAGACTATTATTCTTTCCAATTCTTTTTTCTCCACCTTTCTCTTAAACTGCTCTAATCCTGATCCAGCCCCCCACGCTTCTCTGAAACTGCTTTGTTTCACTTCCATGTTGCTAACTGCAATGGTCAATACTTAGTTCTTATCTGATTTGTCAGCAGCACTTGACACATTGAACCCTTCACCCCAATTCCAGGACAGCACATTTTTCTCCTCCTGCCCACTGGCTGCTCCCTTTCAGTTTCCTTTCTTTATTCTTCCTCGTCTCCAAGACCTCTTAACATTGACATGCTCCAACACACAGTCCTTGAATTTCTTTTCTATCTACACTCATTCAAATCTCATGGTTTTAGATACTATTCATGTGTTCCCCAATTCCCAAATGAGATCTCTAGCTGGCCCTCTCCAGAAACTTCAGACTCAAACAGCTAACTCCCTACTTGACATCTCCCTCCAGCCGTCTAAAAGGCATCTCAATGAACACAACTAAAAAAGAACTTCTGCTCTTCCCCGAAAACGCTCCACAGTCTTGTCCCATCTCAGCTGATGGCCATCCCATCTTCCAGTTGCTCAAGCTAAAAAACCTCAGTTTTATCCCCAACTCCTCTTTCTTTCACACCCTTCATCTAATATCAGGAAATCCTTCAGAATCTGATATGTCACACCATGTCCACCATTACAACCCTGTTCTAAGCCACCATCACCCCCTCCCTGAAGCACTGCCATGAAAATGTAAGTCAGATCATGCCACTATGCTGCTTAAAATGCTGTAATGACTTCCCATTTCAGAAACAAAGTACCTATAATGGCCTACAACGCCCCCAGGATCTGACCCTGTGCTCTCTCTGACACTCACCTGAACCATTCTCTCCCTCGATCAGGTCACTCTCGCTGAATGGGCCTCCTTGCTGTGTCCCCAGCACCTCTCCCTCTTGCTGTTCCCTTTGCCTAGAACATTTTCCCTTCCTTTGCTTAGTCTCATGGCTCTGCCCTCACCCCCTTCAAATGTTTGCTCACAAATTATCTTCTCAACAAGGCCCTCCCCAGTCACTCAATTCAAAATTGGACCCCCCTCCTTAAGCATTTCCTATTACTCTTCTCTGCTTTATTTTTCTCCTTACCACTTATCAACTTTTAATATACTATAAAATTAACTTACTCATTTAATGCCAATCTCCCTCTAGCTTCCAAACTAGAAGGAGAGCTGTATCTCCAGCATCTGTAACAGGGTCTGATATAATAAATGTTCAATAAATATTTGTTGAATGAATGATTGTATGAATGAATGAACCAACCTTCCTCAGGTAATACATCCTATCATAGAGATTTGAGACAACTTTCTAGAAGTCTTCCTAGAGATCATCATTATAGCCTGGAGGAAATGCATCATGCAGCTAGCTATAAGTCTGGGTATTACAAGCAAGCTTTAAAGCATTTTGAAAGACTGAGGTGATACTGATATCATATTAATGATCAATGTAAATGGCAGTTTCTCAAGGGAGGCAGTCCAGTTGGTTGGGATAATTTCCCAAAGGATGCAGGCCCGACTTAAAAGGGTTCTATGTTCTGGCACATTCTGTGCACTCGGCCTCTTCCAGCAAACGGGCTCAGTGTTCTGCTGACACCCATCCTGCCTGTGCCTCCTGCTGGCTCAGCTTCTGCTCTGACAGCACGAGGGTTAGGGCAAAAGAGAAGAAAATCTCACTGACAGCGCACCTGTGGTTCACCTAGTTCCTTCTGTGTATACATCTCATTTAACACAACATTGATGTGAATTCACTTCCTGACTCAGCACACACTTAACTGAACTCACTCAAGGGCTGTGCACTGACCGCAGAGACAGAAAGAAAAAGACACAGTCCAGGCCCTCCAGATGTTCATTCTCTTGAGGGAAGACAACACACACGTCATTATCTTGCATTATTGTTTTTTATAGACCTTATCACTACCTGACATAATCTATTTACTTATTTATGCTCTCTTTCCCCACTCACTAGTACCTTTATCTGGTTCACTGCTGTATCTCAGTACCCAAGCCACATAGCAGGCATTTGAGGAATATCCGTTGAAAGAATGAAGAATATAAAAAACGCAGGGAAAAATGAAGAAGAAATATCTAAGTATGCCTGGGCAATTTAGAGGAGATTTTCCAAGAAATATATTACTCAAAACAAATCTTGAATAATGACTAGTTTTCCATGAAGTTTGGGGGAAAAAGTTGGGGTGAAAGTTAGGAAGAGGAGCAGATTCTAGACAAAGACCACAGCAGGTGCAAAGGCACCGAGATGTTCATGGAGATTGTTTTCCCTCACATTTCCCCACAGGGACCATAAACTTCTGAAAAGCAGGGGCTGTTTTAAATTTCTCCTGAGAAATCTCCCTTCCGCCTGTTCCTAGGACAGGACTGGGCCACTAGGAAACTTTTGTGAAATAACTTCAATTATCTTCTAGATCTCTGATAACTTTAAAAAGGGCAGTTTTCTTTTAGACTGTGTTCTCAAATATACCATGCAGAGCAGAGAATAAACCACAAAGCTGAAGCCAGTGCTAGACATTGTCTAGTTGACATTAGTTCCTAATATAAGGAACACATACTGTCCCTTATCTGCAGAGCAAAGCTCTGGTCCCATCTCAGCCTCCTAACATCATTATGAGGCAGCCTGGGGAAAGCACCATTTTTCCACTGTATAAAAGGAAAACAGGAAGCCCAGAGGATTAACATACAAGGAAGGCTGGGGCCATCCTGGATCCCAGGTCCCTTGACTGAAGACCCTCTGTCTGACCTTGCTGCCTCCTTTCCAAGCATGGTCCTTTGCCTTTAAGCACGCTGAGCACATCCCTGCGATGACCTCTTCTAACTGCAGTACCACTGGGAGAGAAAGACCCCCCTTCCCCAAATGGGCCTCTTTCTTCTACTGTTCCGACTGTGGGGCATCCTAACCACCTTATGGTAACTGGGGGTCATCAGATCAACTGGGCTCTTTCCAACCTGCCAACTGCACCTACTGGATTCCCAAGGTTATTTCCGTTTTCCTGTAACTACTATTTTCACTGGATTTAGTAGTCACTGTCACATTGCTGGCGGCAGACAAGTCCCAACTGACTCGTTACCGTCATTACTGAGGGCCTGGTTATGCTCCACGGAAACAATCCTCAAACAAGCCAGAGTTTGTCAACTAGCTACGAGACTGATTAACAGTCACTAGAGAAATAGCTTATCAAAAAACTGGCAGGGCTTCCTTGGTGGCGCAGTGGTTGAGAGGCCACCTGCCGCTGCAGGGGACACTGGTTCGTGTCCCGGTCCGGGAAGATCCCACATGCCGCGGAGCTGCTGGGCCCATGTGCCATGGCCGCTGAGCCTGCGCGTCTGGAGCCTGTGCTCCGCAATGGGAGAGGCCACAACAGTGAGAGGCCCGCATACCGCAAAAAAAAAAAAAAAAAAAAAAAGGCAAAAATTGATCAACCTGAAGTTCACTTTTTCTGCATTTTCTTTTCTTTTGTACACATTAAAATATTAACTCATTCAATCATCTGGCACAATAAAAGTCTTACAGTATTTACCCACTGAGGACACCCCACAGCACTGGGAACATTGGGTGGAGACTGAAGAGAGAGCCTGAGGGTCCTGGGACTTCCTGAGGGACATGAAATGAGACAGGCAGGTGTTGTGCAGGCATCTCTCACCACCCGGATCACCTGGGCACCTGCTGAAGATCAAAACACGCAGCAGATGACCTGCCCAGGCCCAGAGCCCATCGTCCTGGCCCTGCATGAAAAGGCCTTTGAAGTCAAAGGGAGTTCTGTGCACCTGGGTCGGCCCCCAGGTGAGTGGAAAGAAGAGGCAGGTGGCCTAAGGGGACGGTGGGTCTGGTTTCTATGACGCCCAGCCCCGGGGAAGGGGGAAGGCAGTCGCTCTGTGCGACACCCTCTCCTGTGAAGCCGAACATCAACCTGCCCACAGACCCCTACAGTAGGTCCTGGGCACCCGGTTTCCTCTTCTTGCCCTTCAACTCCTCTCACTTTTGTTCATTTTGCTCCTTCCACAGATAGAGAAGGGCTGTGCTTTAATATGTGACCCTCTGATGTGCTACCTTGGGCCCTGCAGAGCAGCCCATTCTCTCCCGGCCCCTCCTCTCAGTCCTGTGGCTGAGGCTGTTTAATGTCCCCAGGCCCTGGGCCCAGCTGGGGCCGAAGTGGGGGAACTGAAGGACAGCCCTACTAGCAGCTCACCCCCAAGTTGGCCCTGGGGCGTGTTCCTCTCCAGCTATATCCCCAACTCCCAGGACCAGCTCTCGCCTTGTCCCCTGTGAGCAGGCTCCCTCCTGAGCTTGGACATGACCCCACTAAATCCCCTTTGCCTTTTTCTGTACTTTCCGATCTTCTGGTAATTTCCAGCCCATCCTCTGCGAAGCCTTCCCTGACTCGCAAAGGGGGTTGGAGCCTGTGGTGCTCCATAGCTCCCCAAATTTCTCCTCTTGCGATGCTCATCAGCCTTTGCCATTCGCACCGTGGGGAGAGGCCACCACTCTTCCCCAGCGCCTTGCCAGGGCCTCGTCCCCCCAGTGCTCACCTAACGTCTGTGCATTAAAGAATGAAAGAACGTGTCCTGCTCCAAATCATTGAGGGTTTAACCACAGAGACAATTCCCTTCACCCAGACTCATAGCCCATAACGACAGCGGGGCGGGCAGCTGTACCCTGGATGCTGGAGTAGGAAGGTCCCTCCCTGGTCCTGAGCTGTACTTCCCAGGGCCTCACCTCTCCTCTGTGATTGTTTTTTTTTTTTTTTTTTTTTTTTTTTTTTGCGGTACGCGGGCCTCTCACTGTTGTGGCCTCTCCCGTAGAGGAGCACAGGCTCCGGACGCGCAGGCTCAGCGGCCATGGCTCATGGGCCCAGCCGCTCCGCGGCATGTGGGATCTTCCCGGACCGGGGCACGAACCCGCGTCCCCTGCATCGGCAGGCGGACTCTCAACCACTGCGCCACCAGGGAAGCCCGCCTCTGTGATTCTTTAGGGCGAGGGCCCAGCACCACAGTCCACCGCCAGGGCGTCAAGCCCTGCCACCTCCTGCCACACCTCACTCCCAGCCTGATCTGGCTTTAGCTTCTGGCCCTGTCATGTTGCCCTCTGGCCACAGGTCCCAAACACCACATTACAGGCACAGCTTGCATTCACCAGCCAGCTGCTGTGGTCACAATACTGCTTCAACTTGAACAGACAAACCTGAGGAGGTCTAATTTGATCTCCTAGCTTTGTATCCCAGACACAAGGGACATGCGACGTAGTGGAAAGAGCACAGGCTCTGTTCTAGAGCTCTGGCGTCAGTAAGAGCCATCACACTTTCTAGCTGGACCTTCAGCAAATTGCTTTCTCAGAACCTCAGTTTTCTTGCCTGTAACTTGAACATAACAACACAGGCATCGAAAGGGGGTCGCGACACTTAAAGGAGAGAACATAAGAAAGCACCTAGTGCAGAGCTTAGAATTTGGGAAATTTTCAATAAATGCTTGCTTTCCTGGAGGCACTGAAGCCATTGCTTCCCTTTCCGCCAGGACTAAGACCACATCAAGGGAATGAGCTGGAAGATGCTTGTTCAGTGTTGCCCTAGTTAAGACTTCCAACTGTCCTGCAATTTCTGTTCTTTCATCTTTTCTTGGTAACAGAACCTCTTATTTTTAGGCTGTGCACGGCCGCCACCAACGAAATGACATTTCCTGTCCCCCCTTCCACAGAGGAGTTGCCATGTAACTGGGATTTGGCCAATGGGTGTAGATGGAAGTGTTGTCATGACTTCCCTGCTACCTTCCTCACAGCCCAATAAGACAGGGTGGTTGGAACTCGAGTGTCTATTTCAGCTCTGAGGTGGAAGCAAGTGGCAGGCTGTGCAACAAGAAAAAAGGTGCGTGGGTCTGTGACCTCTGGCAGCCCATGCTGGCATGGGGTCTCCTCCTGTGGGCTTCATTTACATGAGAGAGAAATTGCCTGTCATCTTGTTTAAGCCACTGTTTTGAGGTTTCTGTCACTCTCACACAAAACTCATCCTGATTGATTACTCTCCTGTAATCCATTTGAACAAGGTTCCCTGCTGGATAATTATTGGAAGTGCATTGCAGGCCTTCAGCAAGCTTCCAGAGACCCCCGACAGAAGAGACTGCCCCTAGAGCATCTCTAAGCTGGAAACATGGGCTTTCAAGGGCTTGGACCTCCCGAGAGCTGGCTGCCCATCCTGAAGTAATGTCCATGGGGTCCGTTGACTCCAGAAGAGAGGTAAGAGAACCTAGTTTACTAAGAATCTACTACATGTAGTTATTCCTACATATACAACTGGAGCCTACAGGGAACAGAATAAACTTGATAAACATTAAGAAATTATGTTAGCCTGTTGCTTTGACATCTGCTGTGGTTCTTATCTGCCTGGTGAAAGTCTCCAAAAGCAACTTACTCTTTTGTACTCACATCAGAGTATGAGTTTGGGCCTTAACTAAATCAAATTGAGGAGTGAGTGAGAGAAGATCTAGAGCAGTATCACTCAAAGTGGGGGCCACAGACTAGTGGCCTGGGCTCACCCTGTATGTGATTAGTCCGCAGTGAGATAAGGAGCTTGTGCCAGAAGTTAGGTCAGCTGCATCACTAGGCCTACCGTCTCATTCTGCTGACTTTTTTTTTCACAGCAAGACTTTCTTGATGGAGGAAGTGATGGAGGGATATACATTCTGGCATAAGCTCCTTATCCGGTGTCAGACACCCCTTTGAATAGCACTGTTCTAGAATGTGGTTGCTCTCTCACAGGGATCCAAAAAAACATAACCCTACCACAAACCAAGTGAATCAGAGTCTCCGAGGATGGGGCCCAGGCATCTGTATTTTAGTAAAGCACCATAGCTGATTCTGAGGAATATCTCTGGTGGAAAACCACTGTATAGATATGACAGCAGAATGGAGGGTAGTACTGTCTTCTCAGGAGCAAAGCAATGTGAACATCTGTGCACACTTGCTTTAAACTTAAGCTTGTTCTTCTGAGCACAACGTTTTAACAGTGTCTTTCCTGGGTTCTTTTTTTCACATACTGATACAAAAGAGGAAAAAGAATTTCCTGCTTTTTCTCCCATGACAGAGACCCAGGCACTGTCTGTTGGCATCAGATGCCTTTGACTGCATGGGAAATTCGGTCCTTACAAAGACAGGCCAATGGTTCCAGAATGGTGAGGCCTTCCGTGCACGACTCCAGGGTGACGGACCCCACTCCCACTGCCCTTACCTGCAGTTCCCAGGCTCAGGAGCACGGCCACCCAGGAGACCCAGAAGAAAATGAGGATGGTAAACGTCCACAGTGGCTGGAACAGCAGGAAAGGAGAGTTGCTGATGGCTTTATCTGTGACTCGGAGAAGTTCAACTGTCAATTTTATTCTCTTTCTGAGGACAAAAATCAAGACGAGCAGAACTGCCTGGTGAGAAAGGAGTTAAATTATTCAAAATAATGAAGAACTGAGAAGAGCTGAAAACAAACCCTAATATTTTACTGACATCTCAGCAAACAACTCTTTTAAGATAGTTACTCCCTACTTTTATTATAATAGAAGAGCCATATTCTCAAATACTAACTGAGCATCTACTATGTGCTGATACTTATGCTAGATCCTGCTGCTACAACAGTGGACAAGACACAGCCCCTGCTCTAAAGGAGCTTGCAATCTGGTCAGAGAATGAGAGAAAACGAGAATAAGATCCTCTGGGGTCAGGGAACCGTCTATTTCTTTTTCCCTCCACAGCACCCAATATGCTCAGAGAATGCTGAAGGACGGCAGAAGGTCAAGGGGACACAAGTATGAGGGAAGAGGACAGTGATCGTGCCTCAAAGCAACCTTCTGTGCCTCCTCCTCTGCTGGCTTTGGCCTCCCTGTATATAAATATCATATTAAAGAAACAAACCTCCCTCTACCCTCACACCACGGCCCAGCCACCGTCATCTCTCATCTCCTTCACAGGCGAGCTTCTCCAGGTACTAGTGCACACTAGCCATCTGCACGTCCATACCTGCACTCATCCTTCAGCTGCCTGTAAACCTCCGGACCCCAAGACTCTCCTGAAACTGCTCTCCCCAAGGTCACCTCATCTGACCTCCTGAATGTCAAATCCCACGGAAACATTCCAGATCTTGTCTGACCTCAGCATGGTGTGTGAATCTCTTGTCCCCTCCTCTTTTCCTAAAATTTTCTCCTTCGACTTCTGTGACTGCTCTTTCCTCTGGCTCTCCTTCTACTTCTTCAGTTGCTATTTCTTGGGATCCTTTGGGTGGTCTCTCCTACTCCTCTGTGGTTTTAGAATCCTTCTTAGATGCTGATAACCTTTAAATAAAAATCTCCAGGGTCCAGTGGTTAGAACTCCACGCTTCCACTGTGGGGGGCACGGGTTTGATCCCTGGTTGGGGAACTAAGATCCTGCAGCCAATTAAAAAAAAACATCTCCAGCCTCACCTTTCTCTAGGTGCTAGATGAGTAAGCACTTCAGTTACTGACCAGGTGTTGGGTGTCCTATAGTGTGTCAAACTCAACTTGTCCTGAACTGAATTCATTATCTTCATACAAAAACTTATTTCCCCTGTATTCCCTACTCCAGTGGCCCTAATTTTCCTGGACTGTCCAAGAAAAAATCAGGCTCCTCTCTTGCGTGCTTCCATTTTATCCCATATTTACCCTACTGTAGCACTCCACATACTCTACTGTAGATGTTTATTGTCTGCATTTCACATTACATCAAGCTCCTTGAGGGCAGGGCCATCTGTTATTGCCAAGGACTGGCACAGTCCCAGCGCACAGCACAATCTCAATCACCTTGGACTCAGTTTCCCGATAGAGCTCTCAATCTATCCTCTCCTCTCTATTCCCACGTTGATGCCACAGCTCAAGTCTCAACATCTCTCACCCAGACCCCAGTAGCCTCTGCACTACCTTCTGCTTTTAATCCCCTTAGCCCCCTACCCCTGCCTCAATCCCTCTTCCAACCCAAGCTAAACGGATCTTTGTAAAAGGTAGAGTCAAGGATATCATCTCCCTGCTCAAAATCCTTCAACATCTCCCCAGAGCTCCTGGATAAAGATCGAAATCATCATCACTGTAAATCACGATCTTCCTGGCATGGTCCCTTCCTGTCGAGGGAACTTTCTGCAGGCTCCTCTCTTGTCTATGTGACCCCTCCCATGCTACTCCCTTGGCCTAAGATGCCTTTCCTCTTCCAGCTGGGCTTGGGCATTGCTGCCCTCAGGGACCTCATAATCAAGTGGAGGAAAGTCAGAGGGCATGGGATAAACTGTGCAAAACTGCTCCAGGGGTTGGGAACAGGGCCTCCTGCCATAGCTGTGGGGACTGGCCTGAGGAGCCAGGGAAGATGCCCGGAGAAGACGGTAGGAATTTCCATCTCTGTGTCCTCAATGCCTAGCACAACCAACAAGGAAGAGGGACATTTTTTGTTGTTGTCATTTTTTACTAAAAATTTTAATGAGGCAAAATGATACAATCTTTAGGCAAATAAACTTGGCTTCTAGCTCCTGAGTGGAATGGTAAAATGTGTGCGTTTAAATGTGTGTGTTTTTCAACTATATTATATATATATATATATATAAAATGCTCCCCTCACGTTCAAAGTACACCAGGATATTGACCACAAATGATGAGTTAACTCTAACCCGTCACTTCCCCAGTCTCAAGGGAGATCAGCATTACCCACTGGGGATGGTGCTAGGGGTGCTGGCTGGGCAGGGGGAACAGCAGAGCTGACTCACCACAGGGGTCAAGCCTCAACTTCACCCTTCTGGGCTCTAAGATGCACACTGCTGCACCTCAGCCTGTGCCCCTAGGCTGACACACTGAGGCGAGCATTCGATGCCATTCATCCCATTTTCTTCATCGCTGCTAGTGGTTTTACTGAAACCACTGAAATAATCTTCCTAGGCAGCCCCCCTCATAGGCCGCCATCTCTCCCCGTGTACCACGTCACGGCGTTGCTAGCCCTGGAATTCATCTCATTGTGGGGCGCGTGCTACCTCTGTGTCGTGTCTTCCCAGGTCCATTGCTTAGTGCGGGGCCCTGGGCATAACAGGCGCCCAGTAAACGGTGATGGTGACGAAGAAGCTAGGGCTCTTACGAGAACAAGCTCCTCAGCAGCAGTCCTTGGTAGAGACTGAGCGGCAGTGACACGTGCGTTAAATGAACGGTGTGTGAGCCGCGGTGCGCTTCCTCACTCTGCTCTCACAGCCTGCCCTTTCCCTAGCCTTACGCTTGGTGAAGAGCATTCCCCCGACCCTGGCATCCGGCGGCCATTAATGGCTCAGTGTGTGAAGACAAAGGGAGCCCTGTGGAGGGCTGGGGGTGGGGGAAGGGGAGAAGCAAGCTCTCCCGGCTCCCCGCCCTTCTCCTCCCTGCCCCTAGTGCCAACAGCCCAGCACGCGGCCTGGGGTGCAGGGGGGCCTTTCTTCTCCAGCCTCCTGCACACTCCCTGGCTCAGCTACGGGCCTGGTCCCGGGACGAACCAGGAGCTTTGCTTTATCGGATACTTGCTCACTGAGATGCAGTTCACGTGACAAACGCAAACCTGACACCTCACTAGAAAGGAGAAAACGGGAAGCCTGTACCAAACATGAGAACCGAAAGATCCCCTTAGAGGAGAGAGCTGAGCTGGTGGGAGAATCT
Source organism: Delphinapterus leucas (assembly GCF_059928025.1). NCBI lineage: Eukaryota > Metazoa > Chordata > Mammalia > Artiodactyla > Monodontidae > Delphinapterus > Delphinapterus leucas. Next base: position 107,207,690 of record NC_143129.1, read on the forward strand.
GCCCTTGCTGAAAGATTTAATGGGCGTGTGGAAACCCCGGCTGCCATGCCTGCGTGAAACAGTTAGCAAGCAACACACCAAAGGATGCCCGTGGGCCACCTGAAATCAGTTCCCGACCCTTTCCGGGGCCCTATGATTCCAGAACTGCTATCAGCACCCGGCGAGGGACCAGAATGATTTTCAGTTGCCAAGCACCCTCCCCCAACAACCAGGATCTCCAGGCTCAATGCTGTTTGCCTGCTCTCAACTAGGGAATTCACCAAGGAGGCGGCGGTTCTCTCAAACCAACTTAGCCTAGCAGCCGCACGTCTGGAAACAAAGGGCTCTCTGTGTTCAAGGGCAGTGCGAGTTGTCACAGCCTTGAGAGCAGAGCATCCACTGGCTAGAGGGGTGGCGACTCTCCGCAAACCAGGAAATGGGAACTGTTGTATGTCTGGCTCCCTCTCCACGCTGCGGCGTCCCCCCTATAGCCGCCTGTGGGTGCAAGCGGTTCTACTGTGTTCAAGGGTAATGAGTCAGCAAGGGTAACGAACCAACCTCTGAGATGGCGGACATGACGGAACGAAGTCAGGGCGTTTCCTCATCTTTTTTAAGGCTGCAATGCATTCCTGTGTAGGTATCTCAAATAAAACACAAAGGCACCAGACGTGTGTGTACACTCACTACACTAACATGTATATACATTCTGCAGTGAAAGAAAACAAGTGCTCGTTGCTTTTTGGTTAAAATCTAATTATTTGGATTTCAGAGTTCTGCCCGGCTACTTGATCTACTGCTGGAAGGGTGCTTCTTACCGTGATAACTGTAGACACAACAGCAAACCCCAGCAAACACTTCATGTTCTCCCTTTCTGTGTCCAATTCTGTGCTGAGGTCATTAGTGTAGTCATAATACAGCCACCATAAGACACCACAGACAACTGGAAAGCAAAACACCAGCAGAACTCAGCGCACATGCCATGAGGTAAGCATCCGCCCCTCCCTTCACACCAGGCGGCCCTGCTCAGGCAGTGGGTCCCAAACCCCTGGGGCTTTGCAGGCACTGACCGGCCCTCTGAAGCAGCTGGATGGGGCCAGCTGAGGACCTGCCAGACCTGGGGTGGCTGCCCGTCTCTGGGAGACGCAGGGAGGTAACTCCGGAACACAGATGTGCCCTGTCAGCCTAGCCCATGGGTGGGGCTGGGTGTGAGCAGGGAGGAAACCACACTGACGGGATGGTGAAAGGAACAATATTAGAGTCTAAAGTCTAAAATTTCCAAGTGAGCTCTGCGGGTGACAACTCCAAGGGCAGCCTGGATATTGGCTTGGGCACCTACAAAACTGGGCGGACGCCTCGACATTGCACATGCTCTGCATTTAGGTACTAAGTGCTACCTGCAGCGCATCCACAGTGACGACAGGGAGGTCACAGTCGTCTTTACTAGCCGTGGGTGGGGAAGGCACCCTCACAAGCCATAGTGCGTGTCCTCCAGCACCTGCACGCTGGGCACCTGTGATCTGCAGAACTGACTGTTTAGGGGATGAAACCCCTACGGTCATGCCAATTATTAAAAATTAAAATATCCTATACTAGTTCGGAAACAGCTGCTGCCTTGAGCTCCCTGCGTGCCTCTGCCCCTCGGACCTTCTTCCCCGACAACTTCTGGATGGATCCAGGATCCAGCACTGAAAAGGAAAACAGTGGGCACCGGGCAGCGTCTCCGGGACCCTGCCCCAGCTCAGGGCCTGCGTCTCTTCAGATTGGCCGGAGCCTTTGCATGACAATGTGGGTACCCACGGGTGATGTGAAAATTCAGAAGACATCCTTTAAAGCAACGGTCCCCAACCTTTTTGGCACCAGGGACCGGTTTTGTGGAAGACACTTTTTCCACGCACAGGGTGGGAGGTGAGGGGATGGTTCAGGCCGTAATGCGAGCGATGCGGGAGGATGGAGAGCGGCAGATGAAGCTTCGCTCCATCGCCTCCTGCTGTGCAGCCCGGTTCCTAACAGGCCTCGGACCGGGGGTTGGGGACCTCTGCTTTAAAAGGGCTTCCAACAGGCATTGGAACTGACTTTTAGTGGTGTGGAAACCAGTACCACTCACCTGGCCGGCTCATCTGAGAGGCGGCACAGTGCAGAAGAGACAGAAGGCTGAGCAGGAGGAACTCTGCTGTGATCTGTGAGACGGAAGCAATCCTGTGGTCCTCCCTGACCTCTCTGGGCCTGGGTCTCCTCATATGTAACATAAGGGAGTTGGACGAGAGACTCTCTAAGACCCCCTGTAGCTCAGCAATGCCAGCTTTTAAGTTCTACACTTAATGGAAAGGCTTTTCATTTAATCAAGAAGAAATCAATCAAGTGGAAATACTTACACAGCAATCCCAAAACAATCAGTGCAATGAAAATGTGAACCAGAAGGGTGGTGATGAATCGGAAGGTGAACATCATGGCCAAAGACAAGGCTAGAAGATTAAGCAAAACATATAAATTCTAACAAGCACCAAGGCATGAGGGGGATGATGATGGGGCTGGAACGCCTAAACCTTCCAAAAGAGTGAGGGCTGAGGACTTCCTTCAATCTCTAGATATCCTGGACATCTACCAAAGAAAAAAACAAGACACACCCAGGCCCCTCTCTGAAGCATACACAAGTTAGGTCTGTGACAGTGCCACTTCCTGAAAGTGCTAGCATTCTTCTTGAATTAAAAAAAAATTCTTTTAAAGCAGGTATTATTCCCCAAAACCCTAAACTTTCTTTTTTTCTTTGAAGTCCAAATGAACCATCTAAAATTTTTTATCAAACTTAACTCTTTTGATTTCATAACTTATCTAAAGTTCTAATTTTCTGTTCTCAGATACTCTCATTAAATATGAAAGATGAATGCCTTTAATAATGAAAAATTTAAGATTATAAGATGTATGTATAAAAATCTGCACATCTGTTTCCAATTCGGGAGTTTTTAAGCCTATGAATTTATTCTAAGTACTTCAGTGAATTTATAAATACTATATTACTTTTTTTTCTAAACAAGAATTCAAGATTACATATAGATATTTGGGTGTAGTGGTTAAGAACATGGGTTTAGAATCAGATAGGTCTGGGCTGAGTCTCAGCTCTGCACCTCTGCTTGGCCAAGCCTCAGACCTCTCTAAGCCTCAGCTTCCTCTCCTGCAAACGGTGATAGGGTTCTGATGAGGTTTAATGTGTTAACAGCAAGCAGGATGTCTGGCCCATCTGGGTCATAAGAAGTCTGGAAGTTACATAACGGTGGCTAGTTAAGCATCCCCAAGCATTCAGGAATTAGTAACCTTTAGGTAATGAAATTACGGAAAACTCAATTTGTAAACTGGCAAAATTATGTTAATGGCTGATCAAAGAGTTTCTTTCAACCTTCCAAGGTTGGGAGGCAGCCGCTGTAAATAACGGGGTAAATAAGAGGCCACTACTATTGCCTACAGCAGCAGAGAGAACTAATTCGTTCAAAGAGAAGGTCGACTCTTAAAGGAGCTCATCGAGCTGAAATAGCAAATGGGAAGTCAAACGGTGACGAGCGCCTGGGGGGCTGCTTCCAGAAAGGCCGGGAAAAGGCATGATCTGGCTCAAGACCTTGACCCTCCTACAACCCAGCAGGCCTGTTCCTAGGAGGAGCTGGATACATCAGGTCAATGCCCTCTGATGCTATGCCCTCTATGCTACATGCAATGATGCACACACCTCCTTCCCTTGCTCACCAAGCAGCCTTGTGATCGGGCTTGCCTAGGGGAAGAGGGCTCACGGGCCAGAGGACATGCGTTCCTGGTACTTATCATGGCCACTTCACAAAGTGGCAATCTGCTCTGCACATCCATCCTTATGCAGAGCTGAGGGGCAGGCCCTGGAAGGCGGTCACTCTCTAAGGCAGCCCCACCTAGTGAGGCCTCGGGGCAGAGAGCCAGCTGGCCTCTCCCCAGTCTTACTGCCCCCTGCTCCACTTGAACCTGAAACACTGAAAATAACTACAAAGAAAATATATGAAGTTTTATATTTAAGTCAAGAGGCTAATTTCCATTGTACAACATACATAAGTGCTAGAAACTTTGGTATAAATAGTCACTGAAATAAAATTAATTGAAAATTACCGAAGGCGAGGACACAGAGACCGAGGATTGTGTCTCTTCCTGACATTATTCCACTTAGAATTCGATGGAGGGCGTCAACATCATTGATCAAAACAGATGCAAACAGGGAATAACACTCAGGAGTTTGAGGGATGCATCGATTAAACAAGGGAAAAGACTTGCTAAAAAATAAAAGAATAAGTGGCAAAGATGTTTACTTAATTACTTATCTTAAAAAAAGATGTTTATTTAAAATTCTCAGCAACCAAAATGTATAAGATCTACAATAATAAAAAGAAGTTTAACATCTTGTTTGCAGTCTACACCTTACAAAGCCAGGCATCTGTGCTGCTACAGTGCTCAGCTGATGCCCGGATGGGAAACTGATTATGGAGACCCATAGACACCAGGAACCTAATCTTGGGGAGTGACATTGCTGACTCTCATGTCTTGGCCCTTCCTGGATAACAAACTACCAACTCCAACGCAAGAATCACATTTCTTTTATGAACTATTAGAGATAAGGACTGGCTCAATCAAAAGCTGTACTAATGAAACCACCAGCTTTATTTCTATCCTCTTTAAGAAGACGTAAAAGCCTTGAGAGTTTTGTTACAAACAGAGTGAGTGCTTAATAAATGAGTGATAAATGTATGAATGAAGCTGTGGTTGATAACTGCCTTGGGTAGATGAGAAAGCTGACCTCCTTTGGGGCCCTTCCTGAAATGGAAAAATGCCCAGGAATGTTCATCCCAATGAATCTTAATGAGGCCACACATACCTTCACAGCATCCTGCTCTTCCTTCCTTCTGTGGGCCCCAAACAGTGGAAATAATCCTGATCCAAGAAGTGCCAAATTATCTGACAAGTTGCTAAAACATTAGGCGGTCGCCAACATCGCATTGCCATGAAGGCAAAATGCCTTCTGAAACCCCAGTGAAGCTCAACACAGAACATACAGCAGGATCTTTCTCAGGAGTCACAACAGTATGTGAGAGCTCCCGAGTCACTGAATGGTGATTTAAGAGAACAGTAATACAACCGAGCCGTTGTGTTTTTTAAATTAAAAATTTTGCAAGTGTGATACATTCACACAGCTCAGATTCCAAAAAGGTGCAATAGGATAAACTGTGGGTAACTGCACTTTCTTCTCCTTGGGCCACGGAAATACATTTCCTCACAGGCGACCGCTGTTTTGGTTTCTTGTATATCATTCTAGAGACGTTTTTAGCATACACGAACGTAACAGGAAATTTAAATAGGAGTCTGCTGCTGAGGCTCGAAGATAATAAAAATTATATCCCCAAATGAGATGCCAGACCCCACCAAGCAGGGCTTGTCAAAAGAGAGGTAGGAGAAAACTGGTTATTCTCTTAAACCTTCACCCACACTGAATATAAGAGTGTTGGAAGTTGGAGATTAGAAGAGCATTTTATAAAATAAACTTTTAATTTTGGAATAACTTAAGTGTTACTGAAAAATTGCAAACATGGTACAGAGAGTTTCCATGTACCTTCACTCACCTCCACCTAATGTTAACATCTGACATAGCCACAGCACATTTGTGAAAATTAAGAAATCAACATTGGTGGGCTTCCCTGGTGGCGCAGTGGTTGAGAGTCCGCCTGCCGATGCAGGGGACACGGGTTCGTGCCCCTGTCTGGGAGGATCCCACATGCCGTGGAGCAGCTGGGCCCGTGAGCCATGGCCGCTGGGCCTGCACGTCCGGAGCCTGTGCTCCGCAGCGGGAGATGCCACAACAGTGAGAGGCCCGCGTACCGCAAAAAACAAAACAAAAACCAAAAAAAACATTGGTGCTACACTATTAACTAAACCACAGTCTTTATTTGGAAGTCACCATTTTCCACCAATTCCTTTTTCTGTTCCGGGATACCACACTGCATTTATTTGTTGTGTCTCTCTTGGTTTGTGACAGTTTCTTAGTTCTTCCCTATTTCTCATAACTTTGACACTTTTGAAGATTCATGGTCAGGTATTTTATAAAATGTCCTTCAAGCTATAGAATGACCCTCACATTTTCTCATGATTAGGCTGCAGTTATGGGTTTATGGGAAGAAAACCACAGAGGCGAAGAGCTATTCTCAGAGGATCACATCAGGGGACACGACAGCAACATGACACCACTGCTGAAGTTGCCCGAAATCACTTGGTTAAGGTGGCTGGTACCTGCCAGTTTTCTCCACTGGAATCTGACTATTTTTCTCTTTCTACACTCTGTTCTTTAGAAGTGATTCACTAAATCCAGCCTGCTCTCAAGAAGAGGGAAATTAAGTTCCACCTCCTGGAGGAGGAATATCTACACACATTATCTGAGATCCTCTATAAAGATTTATCCCCTTTCTCCCATTTATTTATTTACTTAATCAGTCATTTATTTATATAAGTATGGACTCATGGATATTTACTTTATCATCAACCCTAGTACGTAGCTTCAAAATTGCTAAATAGTACCCCGTGAGAAACAAATTTACCAACTAGAGCACAGTGTTTATGTACAGTATTTTAAATTTTTTGGTGGTTTTTTTTTCTTGGCTTTAGCTTACAGTATGTAGTCACAGGGTTATTTCCCAAAGTTACTTAGGCCAGCTCCTTTTCTCTCTACTCCCTTCAGTTAGGTTATGTCATACATTTATAATAAGTTAAATTCATTTGTTGTAGTCTACATTTTATCCTGAGATCTCCTGATACCTTGGTTGATTGTATTTTTTATTTGGATACAGTTGACTGTGTACAGGTGTTGGCAAGTGCATAGACTCACGTACAAGAGCAATTCTAAAGAGATGTTTTTGTTTTTGTTTTGAGAGAGAGAACTGCCATGTGAATCTATCGCTGTCCCTTAGGGTGAGGGATACTACTCCCTCACCCTAAGATGAGAAGTGAGAAGATGTTTCCTGGAAACAGATGAGAAGTGTTTCCTGGAAAATTCAGAGGCTTTACAGACCTTAACCCATGGGTTAAGGTCTGAGCCCTGAGAACGGGGTGGGGCTGGTGTCCAGGATGGTTACATGGACGACTGTGGGGACCTTAGTGGAAAGAAGCTGTGGGTAGCTGCTCAGTGCCTCGGGAAAGGGGAAGGAAGGCCCAACCAGAGGAATAGGGAAATGATCAGCCAGGGCAGAGATGCACTCAACCATGTAAGGGGCACTGCTGGTGAGAAAGCCCATTGATGGAACTTTCCAAATAACCCGGAAAGTGCTTCATGGAGAAAGCTGGCTGGAACATCTCCCAAGCCCAGAAGACTCATCCTAGAATCAGTACTAGTCAAGTAAAAATGCTCCTGGCTCCTTCTGTCTTCTCTTCACTTTTGGTGTGCCAGCCCCAAGAGTCAGAAGCCCGTTTTAGCAAGCTGGGAAAGGAAGGGGTGAGGAAGTAGGAGAGGAGAGAGAAGCAGAGGATTGCACCTCCCCTGACCCAAGCCGTCTCCCTGCTCCTGACCCAACCTGGGGGACGGAGAAACTTCAACTTCCGGTCAAGTTTGAAGTCTGTCACACTGCGCTGAACATTTTAATTCCTGAATTGAAAGTGTCTTTTACCACTTAAAGTGACTGAGTCCTTACTACCTAAAAGTAACCAGAGAAGTCCTGCGAACTGTGTTTTCATTCAGGGTCAGAGAAAAAACTAGTCTGGCTGAATAAATTTAAAGAGACAGAGAAACAAAACTAGAGTGGCTTTCTAACTACATCCTATAGGCTATGTTTGATGTAATGATTATACGTATATAAACACATAAGTCACACTTATATTTCCTTTTTATGGAAAAGGTGGTACACTGCATACTGCTTTATAGTTAGCTTTTTTTTTTTAACTTAATACATCTTGTAGCTCTGCTCATATTAGAATATAAGAGATTCCTCTTATTTTTACTGAGGTAAAATTTACATAAAGTGAAATGTCCAGATCTTAAACATACAGTTAGTGGCTTTTGACAAATACATATGTCAATGTAACCACCAGCCCTTTCAAGGTGCAGAACAGCTTTTTTACCCCAGAAAGTTCCCTCATGCCCCCTTCCAATCAATCTCCATGCCTCTACAGGCACTATTAATCTGATTGCTATAACTAAACATTAGTTTTGGCTCTTGTCTAATCCCATTTAAATGGAATCACACAGTATGCACTTTTCTGTGTCCAGCTTCTTACACTCAGCTGTCACATGTATCAGCAGATCTCTCCTTTAACTGAGTGCTATTCCACTGTATGAATACACTACCACTTGTCTGTCTAGTCTCCTGTTGATTGCCATTTGAGTTGTTTACAGTTTTGAGCTATTAAAAATAAAGCTGCTATCCAGGACCTACTGTATAGCACAGGGAACTATATTCAATATCTTGTCATAACCTATAATGGAAACCTGAAAAATAATATATTTATATACATACATATATGTGTGTGTATAACTGAATCACTTTGCTGTATACCCGAAACACTGTAAATCAACTATACTTCAGTTAAAAAAAGATGCATCATCATCGTTTTTAAAAAGCTGCTAGCAACATTCGTATAAGTCTTTTTAGGGACACCCATTTTCATTTCCCCAAGTAACTACCTAAAAGTGGAATTGTTGGGTCATATGGAAAGTGTATGCTTAGCTTTATAAGAAGCACCAAACGTTTATAAAGTGGCTGCAGCATTTATATCCCACCAGCAATGGCTGAGACTTCTTGCTGTTCTACCTCCTCACCAGCACTTGACATGGTTCACCTTTCCAGCGGGAGCCCTTCTAGTAAGCATGTAGTGATATCTCACAGTATTTTCAATTTGCATTTTCCTGATGGCTAACAATGGTAAGCATCTTTTCATGTACCTATTGGCTCTTTGTTTATCTTCTTTTGAAAAGTGTCTGTTCAAGTCTTTTGCCTGGTTTTATTGGGTTGTTTGACTTTTCGTTATTGATTTAAAGTAGGGATCAGTCAAATTCAGCCCACCATCTGTTTTCGTACATGAAGCTTTACTGGAGCACAGCACAATCCATTTCTTTATGTATTTTCTATGGCTACCCTTGCCCTGCCCTGGCAGAGTTAAGTACTAGTGGCTACTGAGATGATAATGTCCACAAAGCCTGAAATATCTACTATGCGGCGCTTTAAAGGAAAAGATTGCAGATGCTGACTTAAAGAAATTCTTTATATACATACTCTGGATTTAAGCATTTGTCATATATACATACTGTGAATATTTTCTCCAAGACTGTTGCTTCTTTTTTTGGTTTGTTTTGCATTTTCTTAACGGTATCTTTAGATGAATAGAAGTTTTTAATTTTGATGAAGTCCAATGTATCATTTTTTTTCTTTTATGTATAGTGCTTTGTGTGCCCTCTCAAATTTTTGCCTACTTCAAGGCGGCAAAGATATCCTTCTATTTTTCTTCTAGAAGCTTTATAGTTTTAGCTTCTTAGGTTTAGGTCTAGGATCTATCTAAAATTAGTTTTGGTGTGTGGTATAAGGTAAGAGTCCTCAATCAAAATGACCAAGTCATTTCCCCCCATGTCTTTCCACTTATTTTAGCACCATTTGTTGAAAAGGCTTCTTCTCCCCATGAAACTGCCTTGCCACTTCACTAAAAATCAATTGGCCATGTATATGTTACTCTATTTCTGGGCTCTCTATTCTGATTCACTTATCTGTCTATCCTCATTCCAATTTTTTGTGGTACGCGAGCCTCTCACTGTTGTGGCCTCTCCCGTTGCGGAGCACAGGCTCCAAACGCGCAGGCTCAGCGGCCATGGCTCACGCGCCCAGCCGCTCCGCGGCATATGGGATCTTCCCGGACCGGGGCACGAACCCGTGTCCCCTGCATCGGCAGGCGGACTCTCAACCACTGCGCCACCAGGGAAGCCCCCACACTGTCGTAATCACTGTAATTTTATAATAACTTTTGAAATCAGGTGTTATGAGCTCTCTAACTTGGTTCTTCTTCAAGGTTTTTTTTTTTGTGTGTGTGTGTGTAAACCTATGTCTTTAGCATTTTCTATATTTTTTAGAATAAACTTGTCAATTTCTACAAAAATTATATTGGGGCACTGTGTTGAATCTATAGAACAATTTAGGGAGAAGAGACATCCTAACAATATGAAAACTTCCAATTCATGAATTAGGTATATTTCTCTACTTATTTAGGTGTTCTTTAATTTCTCTCAGCAATGTCTTATCAAAGTTTTCAGTTGAGGGCTCACATGTCTTCTGTTAAATATATTCCTAGTTATTCTATACATTTTTGATAGTGCTGAAGATGGACTTCAAAATTATTTCCTAGTTGTTTGCTGCTAATACATAGAAATGTAGCTTGACTTTGCAGTTTGCAGATTTGCTAAATTCACTAAGTAACTATTTTGTAGATTCCTTTGGATTTTCTATGCAAACAATTAGGTCATCTATTAATAAAGATGGTTTCGCCTCTTCCAATCTATTTTTTCCCCTTACTTTATTGCAATTCCTAGGACCTCTATTACAGTGGTGAGTAGAAGTGGTAAGAGCATATATCCTTGCCTTGTTTCTAATTTTAGGTAGAAAGCATTTTATAGTTCACCATTATGTATAATATTAACTATAGATTTCTCAGAGATGCCCTTTATCAGACTGACAAAGTTCTCAGCTATTCCCAGCTAGTCTCTTATTAAAAAAAAAAGAGCTAAATAGTGTTACATTAAGTGATATACCATTATTTATTTAAGCAGCCGTCTATTGAAAGCCATTTAGATTGCTTTAATTATTTTGCTATTATAAACGCTGCAGTGAATAACCTTATACTAATGTCATTTCACACTGGTACATGTATACCTGAAGATTAAATTCCTAGAAGTAGAAATGCTTGATTAAAAAGCGATGAATGTAGGGAGGGGGATCAAGATGGCAGGGCAGGAGAATGCGGAGCTCACCTCCCCCCACAAACACATCAAAAATATATCTACATGTGGAGCAATTCTCATGGAAAACTAACTAGAAACCAGCAGAAGAACTCCTATACCACCAAGGTTGCAAGAAAGATTTCTACATAACCAGTTGGGACAGAAGAGGCATTGGGTTGGGACCTGTGCCCCCGAGAAGCAAGCAGGTCAAGCCACAATCTGGGCATCCGAGTCCTGGGCTCCTGTGTGGAGAAGACAAGCCCCCTTTCCTGCTGGAAAATCTGCTGCGACAGACAGAAGGGCTAGAGAAGCCTAGACTCTGCTTGCAAGGAGTGTGCGACTGCTGTCTTGCTGACAATCAGGGTGGAGAGAGCCATGCACGGATGGCTGCTGCCTCGTCGCACTTCTTAATCAGAAGGGGCAAACACCCTGGCCCTGCTCACTCCACACCACAGCCTGCTGCGAGATCAGGGCAAAGATTCAGTTTAGCTATGCAGAACCAGACCAGGTCACCTGGGGTGTGATCCAGGTGAAGCCACAGAGGCCATTGCACATGGATGGGGCGAGTGGAGCCATAGTGGCCACTGTCAGGGTGAGCACAGGGAGGTGCCACAAGAGCACACAGAGGCTAAGGGCTGAATCTCGGGCAGACAGGCCCTGGTAATTCATCTAGCTACACAGAGACAGCCCAGAGGGCCTGGAATGCGGTCCAGGTGGGGCAGTGATGGCCACCGTCAGTGCATTCAGGAGTAGCAGATTATCTCCCAGTGAGAGCACCCCAGCTAAGCCCACTTCACACCACAGCTTAGCCTAGACCTGGGGCAGACAGGTCCTGGTAGAAAACTGGCACCGAAGCAGCATAGATGGCAGGCAGGAGCATAGCCACCTAAACTCCTGCAGCCACAACGTCCTGACCTGCAGCCCCAGCCCACTCCACACCACAGCCTTGCACTAGATATGGGATGAACACAACAGAGAAAGGGATGCGATCTTGGGCTGCTTCTAAGCAGAGCCATGGGGGCCCACAGGTCCTCTGTGACCGCACGGGCCTCAATTGCTTTAGTATTCACCTCCCTAGGGGTGGGGCACGCACTCAAGGGCAATAGAGCCTGACTGAACCTGACCTTCAGGGCTTCTAATCCAACAACTGGGGAGCAGACCCTGCCCCTGACAGGGTGACAACAGCCACAGAACAGAAGGGAAGCCTCACCTCATATCCTGCACAGGGTCTAGAAACAACAACACGAACTACACCTCCTATCAAGGGGATAATGGCCAGCAAACTCTGAGGGAAGACCTGGCTGGCAGCCATACCCAAGCCAGCAACTTGCACCAAAGACATTGGACATGGACAGTCTACACAGAGATGCTCTCACATAAAAACACCCCTTCAAGACCACAGTAGATAATTGTGTCTCCTAAATTTATAAGACAGAGAAAGTTAAATAAAATGAAAAGGCAAAGGAACTACTCCCAATTAAATGAAAAAGAAAAATCCCCTGAAAGAACAAACAATGAAACAGACCTCTCCAATCCACTACACCCCAAGTTAAAAAAGTTGGCAATAAAAATGATAACTGAATTAAGAAAGATTATTGATAGAAATGCAGATCACTGTAACAAGGAGCTAGAAACTATAAAGGTGAACCAATCAAAAAGAGACAATTCAACTGCCAAGGTAAAAACCAATCTAGAAGCAATTCATAGCAGAATAAATGACACAGAAGAATGAATAAGTGACTGGAAGATAGAATAATGGAAATCACCCAAGCAGAACAGCAGATAGAAAGACAAATGAAAACAAATGAAAGCAACATACGAGACTTATGGGATAATGTAAAATGTGCCAACCTACACATAATAGGCGTTCCAGAAGGAGAAGGTAGCGGGGATTGAAAATGTATTTGAAGAAATTATGGCTGAAAACTTCCCAAACCTTAAGAAGGAAACATATAACCAGGTGCAGGAAGCACAGAGGGTCCCAAACAATATGAACCCAAACAGACCCACACCAAGACATATCATAATTAAGATGGCAAAAGTTAAAGGGAGAATTCTAAAGGCAGCAAGAGAAAAACAAAGAGTCAGTTACAAGGGAACCCCCATAAGGCTATCAGCTGATTTCTCTGCAGAAACTTTGCAGGACCTGAAGGGAGTGGCAAGATGCATTCAAAGTCCTGAAAGGGAAAAACCTAGGATGCTCCACCCAGCATGATTATCATTTAGAATAGAAGGAGAGATAAAGATTTCCCAGAGAGGCAAAAACAAAAATCATCCAGCAATACTAAACCTACCCTAAAAGAAACATCAAAGGGTCTTCTCTAAATAGAAAACCCACAAGAATTTATAGGAAAGGGAAAATCATAATAGAAAAGGCATATATATAAAAGGATTGACGATTACTTAAATAAGCCAGTACATAGATTAAACAACAATAAAAAATTGTAAAAGCAATTGTACTTACAATAAATAGGAAAAGGATAAGCATGAAGATGTAAAATATGACATCAAAAGCACAAAATGTGAGGGAGGGGAGTATAAAAATGTAGATCTTTTAGAATGTCTTTGACCTTGAATGACTATTAGTTTAAAGCAAGTAAATAGATATAGTTGTGGGTCAACATGCTTGAACTTCATGGTAACTACAAATCAAAAGCAGAACAGATTCACAAAAAACAAAAAGAAAGGAACTCAAGCATACTACAAAAGAAAGTCATCAAATCACAAAAGAAAATACAAAAAGAAGAAATGAATGAAGAAGAACTACAGAACAACTGGAAAACAAGGATTAAAGTGGCAATAAATACATACCTATCAATTATTACTTTAAATGTCAATGGACCAAATGCTCCACTCAAAAGACAAAGCATGGCAGATTGAATAAAAGAAACAAGAAACTACAATATGCTGCCTGCAAGAGACTCACTTCAGGGCAAAAGACACTCACAGACTAAAAATGAGGGTATAGAAAAAAATATTTAATGTAACTAGAAACAAGAAGAAAGCAGGGGTAGCAATACTCATATCAGACAAAATAGGCTTTAAAACAAAGGCCATAAAGAAAGACAAAGAAGGACATTAAGTAATGATAAAGGGTTCAATACAAGAAGAGGATATTACACTCTTTAATATTATGCACCCAGTATGGGACCTCCTAAATACATAAAACAAATACTAACAAGCATAAAGGGAGAAATGGACAAGAATACAATAATAGTAGGAGACTTTAACCCTCCACTGACATCAATGGACAGATCATCCAGACAGAAAATCAATAAGGCAACAGAGGTCCTAAATGACACAATAAACCAGTTGTAACTAACTGATATCTACAGGACACTACAGCCAAAAAAACCATAATACACGTTCTTTTCAAGCGCACATGGAATGTTCTCCATGATACACCACGTACTAGGTCACAAAGCAAGCCTCAACAAATTTAAGAGGACAGAAATTATTTCGAGCATCTTTTCTGACCACAGGAGTATGAAACTAGAAATCCACTACAGAAAGAAAAAGAGGAAAATACTAAACAACATCCTACTAAAAAAAAAAACCCCAAAAACAAACGAACAAAAATGGGCCATGATGAAATCAAAGAAGAAATTGGAAAATACCTTGAGACAAATGAAAATGAAAATATAACCTTACAAAATCTATGGGATGCAGTAAAAGCAGTTCTAAGAGGGAAGTTCATAGTGATACAGGCCTTCTTCAAGAAACAAGAAAAATCTCAAATAAACAACCTAACCGGTCACCTAAAGAATTAGAAAAAGGACAAACAAAACCCAAAGTCAGCAGAAGGAAGGAAACAATAAAGATCAGAGAGGAAATACATAAAATAGAGATAAAAGAATTGAAAAGATCAGTAAAACCAAGACGTAGTTTTTTTAAAAGATAAACAAAATCAACAAACCTCTAGCCAGGCTCACCAATAGGAAAAGAGAGAGGATCCAAATAAACAAAACAAGAAATGAAAGAGAAGAAATAACTTAATAACACAGAAATATTAAAACATTAGAAAATATTATGAACAGTTATACGCCAACAAATTGGACAACCTAGAAGAAATGGTAAAGTTTCTAGAAACATACAGCCTGCCAAGGCTGAGTCAAGAAGAAACAGATAATTTGAACAGACATTACTAGAAGTGAAATAGAATGTGGAATAATAAAAAAAAAAAACTCCCTGCAAACAAAAGTCTAGGACCAGACAGCTTCACTGGGGAATCTTACCAAACATGTAAAGATGAACTTATATCTATCCTTCTCAAACAATTCCAAAAAGTTAAAGAGAGAGGAACACTCACAAATTCATTCTATGAGGCTACCATCACGCTGATGCCAAAACCAGACAAAGACACTACCAAAAAAGAAAATTACAGGCCAATATCTTTGATGAATATAGATGCAAAAATCTCAACAAAATATTAGCAAACCAAATCCATACATAAAAAGGATCATACACCATGATCAAGTTGGATTAATTGCAGGGTTGCAAGAAAGGTTCAACATATACAAATCAATCAATGTGATTCACCACATTAACAAAAGACAAAAATCACATAATCATTTCAATAGATGCAAAAAAATTTGACAAAATTCAACATTCATTCATGATAAAAACACTCACCAAAGTGGGTATAAAGGCAACATATCTCAATATAATAAAAGTCATTTATGACAAATCCACAGCCAACACAATACTCAACAGTGAAAAACAAACGCTTTCCCACTAAATTCAGGAAAAAGATAAGGATGCCCGCTCTCACCTCTTCTATTCAACATAGTATTGGAAGTCTTAGCCACAGCAATCAGACAAGAAAAAGAAATAAAAGGTATCCAAATTGGAAGGGAAGAGGTAAAACTGTCACTATTTGCAGATGACATGATACTCTATGTAGAGAACCCTAAAGTTTCCACACAAAAACTACTAGAACTAATAAACGAATTCAGCAAGGTAGCAGGATACAAAATTAGTATACAGAAATCTGTTGTACTTCTTTACACTAATAACAAAATATCAAAAAATTTTAAAAGTCCCATTTAAAATCTCATTAAAAAAACCACATAGGAATAAAATTAACCAAAGAGGTGAAAGACTATATGCTGAAAACTATAAAACATTGAAAAAGAAACTGAAGAAGATTCAAAGAAATGGAAAGACACCCCATTCTCTTGGATTGGGAGAAGTAATATTGTTAAAATGGCCATATTACCCAAGGCAACCTACAGACTTAATGTGATCCCTATCAAAATATCCATGACATTTTTCACAGAACTAGAACAAATAATCCTAAAATTTATATGGAACCACAAAAGACCCCATATTGCCAAAGCAATACTGAGAAAAAAGAACAAAGCTAGAGGTACAACCCTTCCAGACTTCAGACAATGCTACAAAGCAACGGTAATCAAAACAGCATGGTACTGGCACAAAAGCAGACATATAGATTGATGGAACAGGATACAGAGCCCAGAAATAAATCCACACACCTATGGTCAATTAATCTACAACAAAGGATGCAAGAACATGCAATGGAGAAAAGACAGTCTCTTCAATAAGTGGTGCTGGGAAAACTGGAGTTACTTGTAAAAGAATAAAATTAGAACATTCTATAGCACCATATACAAAAATAAACTCAAAATGGATTAAAAACCTAAATGTAAGACAAGATACTAAAAAACTCCCAGAGGAAAACATAGACAGAACACCCTTTGACATAAATTTTAGCAATATTTTTTTGCATCTGTCTCCTAGAGCAAAGGAAACAAAAGCAAAAATAAACAAATGGGACCTAATTAAACTTAAATGCTTTTGCACAGCAAAAGAAACCATCAACAAAATGAAAAGACAACCTATGGATTCGGAGAAAATATTTGCAAATGATGAGACTGACAAGGGGTCAATATCCAAAATATACCAATAGCTCATATAACTTAATACTGAAAAGATAAACAATTCAATTAAAAAACGGACAGAGAACTCAACAGACATTTTTCCAATGAGGAAATGTAGGTGGCCAAGAAGCACGTGAAAAGATGCTCAACATCGCTAATCATTAGAGAAATGCAAATCAAAACCATAGTGAGGTATCACCTTGCACCAGTTGGAAGTGCCGTCATCAAAAGTCTACAAATAATAAATGCTGGAAAGGGTGTGGAGAAAAGAGAACACTTGTACACTGTTGGTGGGAATGTAAATTGGTGTAGCCACTAGGGAAAACAGTATGTAGGTTCCTTTAAAAAACGAGAATTAGAGCTCCCATATGATCCAGCAATCCCACTCCTGTGCATATACTAGAAAAAATGAAAACTCTAATTCAAAAAGATACATGCACACCAGTGTACATAGCAGCACTATTTATAATAACCAGGACAGGGAAGCAACCTAAAATGTCCATCAACAGATGAATGGATAAAGAAGATGTGGTATATACATACAATGGAATATTACTCAGCCATAAAGAAGAATGAAATACTGTCATTTGCAGTAACATGGAGGGACCTAGAGAATATTATACTTAGTGAAGTAAGCCAGACAAAGACAAATACTACATGATATCACTTATAATGTGGAATCTAAAAAACATTATAATACAGATGAATCTGTATACAAAACAGAAACAGACTCATAGACATAGAAAACAAACTTGTGGTTACCAAAGGGGAGAGAAAGGGAGTATGGGATTAACAGATACAAGCTACTATACATAAAATAGAAAAGCAACAAGGATTTACTGTATAGCACAGGGAATTATATTCAATATCTTATAACAACATATAATCAATATAATCAGAAAAAAAAAAAACCTGAATCACTATGCTGTACACCCGAAACACAATATTGTTTTATTTAAGAGTTCTTTAAAAATTAATTAATTTATTTATCTTTGGCTGCAGTGGGCCTGCCTTGCTGCGTGCGGGCTTTCTCTAGTTGCAGTGAGCGGGCTTCTCATTGCGGTGGCTTCTCTTGTTGCGGAGCACGGGCTCCAGGCTCGCGGGCTTCATTAGTTGTGGTTTGCAGGCTCTAGAGTGCAGGCTCAGTGTTGTGGCGCACGGGCTTCGTTGCTCCGCGGCACATGGGATCTTCCCAGGCCAGGGCTCGAACCCGTGTCCCCTGCACTGGCAGGCGGATTCTTAACCACTGTGCCACCAGGGAAGTCCCCTAACACAATATTGTAAATCAACCATACTTCAGTAAAAAATTAATGAATGTATGTACCTTCATGACTGATGAATATTGATGAATTACCCTCAGGATCCTGCCTCAGCATTGTATGGAAGTGCCTATGTCCCTACACTCTTGCCAAAGGTGTTTTTTTAAACATGTTGCCAGGCTATGGGGTGAAAACATTAGAGTCTTAAACGGAATTTACCCTATCGTGAGGGAGGTTCATTCTTTTTTAGTATCTTTAAAAAATACTGTGCTTTTTCTCTGCAGCACCTATTCACATTCTTTTTTCATTTTTATATTGAGATATTGGTCTTTTAAAAGTTGACTAGTAAGGTCTTTCATAAATTAGAGATTAATCTTTTTTATATGAATAGCAATTTATTTGCCTGTTAATTTTACTTCTAGTGTTTTGTCATGCAGAAATATTTGTTTTTAATGTAGTCAATGCATTTTTAATTTTATGCCTCCTGAGTTTTAAGTCATGGTTAGAAGCCTTCCTTACTTCCAGGCTATAAGAGAATTCTCCCATGCCTTCTAGTACTTCCTGGTTTCACTTTATAAGTTAAAATCTTTAACCCATTTGGAATTTATCCATATAAGCCACGAGGTGTAGATCCAGCTCTTCCCTCTGGATGCCTACCCAGCTGTCCCAACCTACATGTTGAACAGTCCATCTTTTTGTCACTGATTTGAGGTGTCTTTTTTTTTTTTTTTATCATTTACTAAATTCTTGTAAGAATTTGGGTCTATTCCTGGATTATATAATATCTTTCACTGATCTTTCTACATATGAACTAGTACCCAGCATTTTAATTATTAAAGATTGTTTTAAAAACTGGAAGGGCTGGTTTTCCTTCATTGTTTTTCTTTTTCAGATTTTTCTTGGCCATTTAAGAAACTTTTTTCCTTGCAAACTTACATCAGCTTATCTAGCTACTGAAAAAATCCTGCTATTATTTTTATTTTAATCATGATAAACCTATTGCTCAACTTAGACAGACATAACATCTTAATAATGTAGGGAGAAGTAACATTTTTATAATGTTGAGTCATACTGTCAAGAACAATTTCTGTCTTCTGATTTGTTCAAGCTTTCTTTGTAGCTCAGGAATATATGAAAGTTTTCTTCCTGTGGCTCTTGTATATTTCTTGTTAAATTTATTTCTAGGCACTTTTGTGTTTTTGTAGGTGTTTTTTCTTGCTGTGGTAAAAAGAGTCCTTTCAAAAAACATATGAATGCTACAGATTTCAGTATATTTATCTTGTTCCCTGCCACCAAAGTTTCTTGTCATTTGTAGCTTTTCAGTTAATTTTCTTACCACCTACAGAGTAATAATTTTACCTCCTGCTTTCCAACTTCTAAACCTCTATTTTCTTTTTCTTTGCTTTTACTAAACAGTCTTAATACCAAAGAATCTGAATTGTTTTGAAAGAAAATGTTTTCTGAACTTTCATTTAGTGTTTCTGAAAAATAAGGTCAGATATATAGATTCAATGTCATTTTATATTCCCCCAAACATAATTTTCCCTAAGAGCTTAATTTTGTCAACATAGTTTGTTAAACATGGTGCTTTTTAGGCATTTAACTTCCCTGTACTGGTAAAGAATGACCCATCTTACCCCAGAGAGTGATGGAGAGAGGCATGTAAAGTGTGGGTCACCCCTAGTGACCAGCTAGCTGGTAGGTGGCTGACCAGGTAGCTGCCTATGGAGTACCTCATTAGCTGGGGCAGGGGGTGTGTCTCTTGGCTACAAACTGTGATTTCTTCCCCACTTCTGCTTTTCCTCTCCCCACCAGCAAAGCCACTCAGATATGCTGGAAGTAATTTGGAGAGCTGACTGTATATTTAGGTGACTCTCTATATGGAATTTATTCAAGCAAACAATGCAGTGACATGCACAGGCACCAAGGTGAGAGGCTAGAATTTACTGGAGGGAAAAGCCCAAGCCTTTTACATTTTAAATATATGGGGGACTCAAAATACAAATATTACACTGGACACCAAAAGGAAAAAGATATGCTTGCTTGTTATCTTCTGCAGTATTTTTTCACTGCTCTTAGAAGCTCATTCCTAGGTACACAAATCTTCTTGATACTCAGTCATTGCTCTAAAAGGGTATGTTATACCTCACGTGACCAACCCAGAGAGAAGAAACAATTGGCTTAGTCAAAAAGAGGTATTTAGAAAATGTGCTTTGGCAGTATAGCCACACTTCTCATGTTCTCAAGCTTTTCACTCTTGGCACCGCTCTTCCATGATAAATATGATAATTTCCATCTTAAAACAACCACTTGCTTGTGTAGGAAAAGGAAATGGAGCCCTCGAGCCTATTTCTATCTCCCTAACTCCATCCAAGAAAAGCCAATCAGCAGTTTTGTCTTCACTTGAAAAGTTAGTGTTGGAAAGGTCTGCATTTAAGGGGTGAAAGGCGTAGGATCGGCTTGAGCGGTAGAAAAGATGGTGCCCCGAGGACACAGTGTACAGGACCATCCTCCCGGCGCCCCCGCCCCGCCCTCCCAAGCTTGGTGTGAGCCTAAGGAGGCCATTTGCCAGGCAAAATAAAACCAACGAAGTCTTGACTGTTTGTTTTGGGTTATAGGAACAAATATGGACGCTGTTTGGGTTTGAATGCCAGCTCTTCCACCTGTGCAACCTTAACCTACCTCTGCATCAGCTTTCTCAGCTATAAAATAGGGTTGAAACGATATCCACAACACAGAGGTTTTATGAGGTCCAAGTAAATTAATACATGTAAAGAGCTTAGAAAAGTACCTGGCACGTATCAGAGCTCAATAGATGTTTGTTGTTATCATCATCAATATCAAGATATAAGCTTCCCA
This sequence comes from Delphinapterus leucas, assembly GCF_059928025.1. Lineage (NCBI taxonomy): Eukaryota > Metazoa > Chordata > Mammalia > Artiodactyla > Monodontidae > Delphinapterus > Delphinapterus leucas. The sequence continues at coordinate 107,228,650 of NC_143129.1, forward strand.
TGGAATTACAGTTACCATCCCATTTACAGTAAGAGGAGAGTCTATCCAACTCTGGTTAAATTACAGCCTTAAAAATTCTATTCTCTTTCAATTCCTTCTGCAGGTCCACTTACAAATAGTGTTCTTTAAAAAATCCTTCTCAAAAGACAAACACTGCACTACGTTACTTATATGTGGAATCTAAAATAGTTAATCTCACAGAGGCAGAGAACAGAATGGTAGTCACCACAGGGGAGGGAGGGAAAAGGGGAGATGTTGGTCAAAGGGCATAAAGTCAAAAAAACTTCTCTCTGCCTGCTAAATAATTTTCTTTCAAGTTACTACAACATTTTTGGTTTTTTTCCCCTGGATTTAGTTATGTTTCATTGAGACATGTTTATGACATCTAACAAAAATCAGAATTAAAAAAATAAGATATTATAGTAAAATGATATGGTATTCTCCTCTGGAAATAATTCTCCCCTCTTTCAATTACTTATAACACAAAGCATTTATTTTAGAAAAGAAGGGCACAAGGATGGTTAACTATATTCTTCCTCCTATTCTGTTAAAATCTCATTTTTTAGCACCTGCTATCTCAGCATTTTTCAAGCTGCATTTGCAGCCTGTTAGAAGATTATGAAATAGATTACTTTTTAAAAAAGTGAAATAGAATAGAAACTATTAGTGTGAATCATATGCAGTAAGGGGAAGTCTTGTTTTGTGAGACTTTTATTTCTGTTCCATATACAGAAGTATGCATGAAGCTATGTATACTGGGGTTGTAATGTACTACATGTCTTACTGTGAATCCCAGTCACGAGTTTGATGAACACCATAGCAGGGGGCTGGCATGATGCCTTGGTTCTACTTAAACTGTCATTATCTTGAAGGGATTGTGCACAGAGGTCTCATTCACTGTAAACATATGTACAATTTTCAAAAGAATGGTAATGCAAAATAAACCCAAGTCCTCCTTCAGTACATCTCAGCATCCTGATGGTGGCAATGAATATGAATTGCATTTTTCCCCTTAGTCTTCTCAATGGCTCACATGTGAGCCATTTACCGTGGCAGAGCAACTACTGTTTCACCATTACAACTTTAATTATAGGGGACCTCCTCTGTGCCAAGTGCTGCCCTAGTTGATTGGGATGAATAAGACGCTGAAAGCAGTTCACTGAGTGGTGTTCTTGAGAAGGACCTGTTTTCTATTCTCATTGAGAAGAAAGGTGTGGACTCATTTGGCCTTGCCCACCAAGGCCTGTTTCTTATGGAGAAATCTAGAGCTAAAAAAAAACTAACAATGTCTGGTTGCAATAAAAAAGCAAAAGTAAATAATTTCTACTTTGTAATAAACAGCTGGAGTAGAAAAAACACACCAACTACTTTAAAAAAATCATTCATTTGGTAATAATTCATATAGTACATTTTGCTAGCTCCAAGGTTGTCATTTGAAGACTACGTGTATTTTTACTGTTTGTTGAGTTTTCTCCTTATTTAGCCTGGTTTCTAATCCATTGTCCTAAGCCAATATGTATATTGCAAATAGCCCCTCCTTGTTTATCCCTGGCCTTATGTAAACCATAAGCTCCCTGCAGGCAGGGGCTCTACTGGATATCTCCTTTGGGCTGCTTTCTGTGATACCCAGAAGAGTAACAGCCTCCCACCAAGTACCCAATAACTTTTGTTAATGGATAAGGAAAACGTATAGAAGCTTTTACCTTGGAGGAACTGGTAGCCTGGGGCACAGCGAGTCTGCATTTGGATTCTGGGTGTAGTTGAAGGAATTCAAACTATAAACACACAGGAAGGACCCTGGAAGCAGAAGACACACAGACTGTACCACCTTCCTACGTTGTGCTTATCTTTCTAGGGGAGCCAGTAAGGAAACCATAGTCATTTTACCAAACTGGGAAAAAAAAAAAAAAAAAAACAGAATAAATCACTCAGGTTTAGAAAACAGGTCTCTGGGTGACCTAAGACAAAAAGAATCAGCATCAAAACTGAGACTGAGCTAGGTCCTCTCTTTTTCTCTCTCCAAAATGCCAAATTCAAAACTGAAAGTTATACGATAGGTACTAAAACGATAGGAAGATGAATTATTATATAGGCTTCATATTTTTAACCCAGGCTTGCAAACAGTTTTTAAAACTCTGGCACCCCATTTCACAAGCAGATGAAATTTGCAGTGGGTTGTCTCGAATTTCTTTTTACTTTCCTTTGCTTGTTTAACGCTTAAAATATAAATCTGAAAAGCAGGCTCAGAGCAAGTTACACAAATGCTTTTGGAACAGCTTAAGGCTATCCCACTGGTCAGTGAAACTATCCATGGCCCGAACATCTTAATGAAAGAACATACCTGTCGGCAATTCAACCCAAAGCCTGTGGGTGCCTCTCTAGGACTGGATGTGCCAAGCGCACAGAGCTCTCTGACCTCCATCTGACCTCGCCTTTGGGCCCTAAATGTCTGCTGTCTCCTCCCCGCTCTCTACGGCAGACCAGTCCCTGGCAGTTAGCAGAGGACAGCTAGGGTTTCAGATGAATTCCAGATAAACCTGAATGAAACTGAACAGCTCAGGAGGAAACGTTTATGGCCCTTTCTACACAAGGAGGGGCACCCACAGGAAGGACAATTTCCAGTTTTGCAGGGAAAGCCAGGGCAGGGCAAGTTATCTAGGTCTGCACAGGTTACCCTGCTGTGGTCCCCAGCCTCAGAAGGAAGAGTGACCCCATCCCTCGGTACCTACCAGTAGTGTTTGCAAAGAGCTGGACCTCTTCCAGGGTATTAAGCTGCTCTTCAGGACAGCTGGACACACAGAGAATGGTGGAACTGAACCTCACATCCTTGACTTCCAGGTTGCAGGAATTCATGAAAAACACGTGTCTAGGAGACAAATGAAACAGGAGAAGAATGTCGTAGAGCATTTCCTGTCATTGAGTTTGATTGTGGGACTTAAAAATATCCACACGCTATCAAATGTGGGAATAATTAAGGCAAATTTTCATCATCAAATACTTCCACGTAATTTAACATGTATTATGCCTACCTGGGTTCATCTATGGAGTTGTGCAGCTTGGCAACCATATTCAAATGTTAACAAAACTTCCCTTTTCCAGATTCAGCATTTTCTGGGATGTTGATTAACACTAGGGAGTTCTCCGAACAAGTCACTGAGGAAGGGAAAGGACTGATTAAACTGTCCCTGGTTTGCTAGGTGAGGCCAGTGCATGAACTACTCATGAAGTCCACAGAAAGCATATTTGCACCCAAGAGTGTTCAATTATACCTCAGAGAATAGCTGAACCCAGGGAAGTGAGAAGTGGAGAGGAGGAGACCGAGGCTGTGAATTAAAGGCTTACCCCTCCCCCTGCCTCCCAGTTTGAGACAGGAAACTCATGAGACCCTTCCTGCTGCAGCCACTGGGCACAAGAACAAAACTGGTTGTTGACATTAACAGGGTCACATGCTGGTTGGCAGTGGCAGCTCTCAGGCCCATGCCCTACACTTAACCCGGTTGCTGAGATCAGAGGAATGTCAGACCAAGAGCCCTGTAGGCAGTCCTCCAGGGGAGGGACTGGAGAAGGGGTGCCAGAAGCTTCTTTTTCCTCCAACTGGGGTTGGGAGAACGGTGGGTGGTGTAACAGGAGATGGGAGAAGAGATTTCCTTGGTGTATGATAAATACGTACTTTATTCTACTTATTAATTTTAAAAAATTGTAGTAAAATACACACAAAATTTTACCATCTTAAAGCTTTTATGTGTGCAGTGGCATTAAGAACATTCACATTGCTGTGTGGCAATCACTACCACCCAGAACTCTTTTCATTTTGCAAAACTGAAACTCTGCACCCATTTAATAATAATTCATCACTCCCAAACCCTGGCAACCACCATTCTACTTTCTGTCTCTATGAATGTGATTACTCTAGATATCTCATATAAGTGGAATCATAAAATATCTTTTTGTGACTGACTTATTTCACTTAGCATAATATCCTCAAGATTCATCTATGTTGTTACATGTGTCACAATTGCTTTCCTTTATAAGGCTGAACAATATCCCAGTATATATATATATATATATATATATATATATATATATATATACACATTTTGTTCATTTATTCACCTGCTGATGGACACTTGGTTGCTTCTACCTTTGGGCTATTGAGAATAATAAAATATGTACTTTTCATTTCAAAGAGGATGACTATTTCCCAGCATTGCATTATGAATACAATGTCTAAACAGGAGCACAGGTGCATCTGGGGAGCCCCTTCCTCTCCTGTCTTCTTTGTGAGTGACACCCACAAGTGCAGGGAGAAATGCCCCTCAGGCAGTCCATGTTCAGCAGTGCAAAGCCCCCCTCCTCAAGAGCAAATTCAGGGGTAGAGGAGGCCTGGTCGGAGATTTGTATTTGATGATTCCAAACTTATACTCAGGACCTATCTAGACCTTTAAGATTTCTTTCCTAGGAGCTGCTTTTGATTATCAAGTCTTGAAATTATCACAAGGCTGTATCCATCTTAGAAAATCATGGCCAGGGATTTCTCTCCCCTCAGGGATTCCTGTCTCTTCTCTCCCCTTTTTGTTTCTGTGTTGGAGTTGGTGGGAGAAAAGTGAGACACCAAAGCTTAGAGTGCCATAGCTGAGAGTGTAGGGTGGGGAGGGAGTGGGACACAGGTCCCCAGCATTCCCAGGTGGGATTCAGGTATTTCCACACAGAAACAATACTGTGGATGGTGTATAATTAGTAACATGATTGTGATACATTATGGATAATAATAGTGACAACTAACATTTATTAAGCCTTAGCTCATGCAGTGTCTCAGTGGATCCTTAAAACAATCTTGTGAGGTGGGTCTAATAACCAGTTTAAAAAGATGAAAACTCAGCTCAGAGAGGTTAAGTACTCTGCCCAATTTCAATTTAGGGCTGGCTGACTCTAAAACCTGTGTCCTTACTACCACACACGTCTCCCTCTCATGAGTTGGGCGGACAGAGTTTTGAGTGGGAAAACAGTTTCCAGGCTCAAACGACTAATTTATACAAAGTTTTGAAATCTAGCCCCTCTGTAGGTTGGGGACTTACTTGAAAACTTACTTTTTTAGGGTCATGTCCTGCCCCGAAAGAGGGGCCCCTTCTACTGGGGAGTTCTTCTTGCCACACACGTTGCCAAAGCTGTCGTAGCCGAAGAGGAGTCTTCCTGTGGCCCCAGCCGTCACTGAGTAGCCCATGATGAACACCTGGCAAAACCCAAGTAGCCGCCATGAGAGCCTGGCCAAGGGCTGGAAACCGGTCCCCCACATCCTTGGATGTTGATATAAAATGGAACCGGGTGGAAACGAATCTCCCCAGCATCACTGCACTTTCCTCCTTCATCAGTAATACCAGCGAATCAGAGCAGTTAGCGCGCTGCTCCTCTAGTACGTGCTTTACCAGGTTAGGGAGGGAGAACATTCTAAAACACTGAAGCAGATTCCTCTCTATTTTCTCACCAGTTTGTGCTTCTCACCTTCTTCTCCAAGAGTCTGTCATTTTTTTCTTCTTGGCCTATGTTCACCAGGACAATTCAATTTTTTTCCACTTGAGGTTCTTGTTTTATCTAAGGTCATAAGCAAGGCTATGCTGCCTTCCCTGAGGTTCTATCCATCCGTCCAAACCTTCCTTCCTTCCACCTCCCTCAACTTTTCTTTTTGTCTTGTATTTAGGGGATTCTAACTCTCTGTCCATAACAAGTGAGAAAATGGTGTTTTGGAGTAAGTCCTTAAAAATACACAAGATAGGGCTTCCCTGGTGGCACAGTGGTTGAGAGTCCGCCTGCCGATGCAGGGGACAGGGGTTCGTGCCCCGGTCCGGGAAGATCCCACATGCCGCGGAGCTGCTGGGCCCATGCGCCATGGCCGCTGAGCCTGCGCGTCCGGAGCCTGTGCTCCGCAACGGGAGAGGCCACAACAGTGAGAGGCCCCTGTACCACAGAAAAAAAAAAACAAAAAAACACAAGATAAAGAATCTCAGGAATTCTGCTGGACAAGAACATCATGAAATCTGTAGTCACTTTTGTCCAATTCCGGAATGAATGTGGACTATTTAAAATATTCAGCTCAAACGACTGTTCCCTTAATATGCATTGACGGGCCCTCTACTCGGATTGAGTCTGTATCTTCCCATAACATAAGCTTAGTGTTGTAAGTTTCTCAATCTACAATGCGTAGAATACCATTTAATACTTGGAATCTATAGCACTGGTACCATATGTTCCAAAGGTACATTGTCCCAAAGTCAAATATGTTTCAGATACTCTACATTCATTACTAATTTAGGAATCAAAATAACAGTCTTAAAGTGCCCAGTGTGTGCTAGAGACTGTTGCTGAGGGACATAGAAACAAACACAACCGAGCCCCTGCCCCCGAGGAATTCGGCCTAGAAGACAGGCAGGGCTCAGGGCTTATAAACAGCTGGCTTCCTGGGGAAGGAGGCTCTCTGTCCCTCCTACTCTGCCAGCACCTCCTCAGTCTTGAGGTCAAACTGCAGGACGAGTGGGTCACCCCTGCCGGCGGACAGACCCCTTACCCTTTACTCTGAGGCTGTGGTTCTGGGTGTGACCGTGGGCCCATGTGGCTGACGTGATGGGCTGACCCAGCCCCCGGGTGTTCCCTTCCTGCCCTTCCTTCTGGAGTGTGGTCAGATCCTGATTGGTTTTGGACTTAGAGGGAGGAAAGGAGTCCTGGGCTTTTGCCCGGCTCACCAGAGATCTAATAATGAAGTGATATTTCCCATTTATCAGCATTCTTTATGTTAATGTCCCCCTTGGGAAGCTTGTGGGGAGGAGTAGAAGGGTTTTTTTGGGGGGGGGTTTCTGGGGGGAACAGATTTGGGTAATCCTGAGTCCCTGTCATACTACTACTACTTTAAATCATCAAAAGTTTTTTCCAATTTCAAACACACAATTGCAATTCCAAAGAGTAGGCGTGTATAGCAGTTATAGTGGGTTATCAAGGAGGTCACTGTCAACTGTACTGGGGGAGATCTGGAAAAAGCAGTCTTGAAAGATGAGTAAGAAAAGGCAAGGTGGGAGAGGACACTGGAGAGGTAGTAGAGGCAGAGATGGTCCAGGATTTGAGCCGTTCTGTTCTGTGTCTTACGCACATATAAAGAAAGGCTGGCACTCTTTCTGTTTATAATAGACTGTCCCTGCTTGTAATTCTGGCCCCTCACCCCAAACCTCCTTCGTCTAGCCCTAACTCAGGGTAGCACCATCAATAATCCCATCCCGCATGTGCCTTGTCACTGGTCAGGATGTCACAAGACCGACCAGAAAGCCGAACAGCAGAGAGGCAGAAAAAACACTCCTTGCTATCTTGGCTGTGGTTAAAAAAATGTTGCAAAGATACTAAAAGCTAGTCACCTAAGGAAGAACTATCATTATTCAAATTTAATATAGTAAAGAGAATGTGGGCATTTCAGATTTATTTTGCAAAGAACATATAAATTTAAAGCAGCTTCTAGCTCTGTACCACCTCTCAGATGGTTCTTAATTCTTCAGGCTGTGATGGGCCATCTACAAATCCTCTCCTCAGAAAGCCGTTGGTTGAACGTTTGGTAGTGCTGCACTAGGTTTGAATTGTAGAGGGGCCAGGGAAGATCATTAACAGCCCAGGTTCAAGGCTGCCAGGTACTGGCAGAACAGCTGCTCCCTGCATTTATACAATAGCAGATCCAGAGAGAAATACCAGCATCTGTGGGCAAGTTTAGGTGGAGGTGTTGTAGGTACAGTTTCTCGCAGCTCCTAGAGAAGAGCTCCAAGGGTCATAATAGAAGCAACACAGAACATTCAATTATGCCTTTAAGGACCAACCTTCCATTGTGCCTGTTACCCATCTGCCTGTTAGAAACCAGTCGGTAAGTCAACAACTGAATAAATGCCTTTCTTACTTGGAAAGAAGAACAAATATATTTTAGGGTTTATTCAAATTTGTTTCCTTTCAACAGAGGTAATTATGTGATAGCTACTGTCCAGCTTTATAGATTGATCATTTACCATCCAGCAAATAGCACGGCTCAGTCTGGAATGGATGCTTTCATGAACATACTCTTTGAAGAAGTTGAGTGAGCTTTTTTCTGCTGTTAACTACAACTCTAAAATAAGTACAAAGGCTACAAGATTCAGCTTCCAAGAGACCCTCCCAGGACAAAAATGGCACAGCATGAGGTCTACCATCAAGGAGGCACACCTGGAAACTAGAGTAGGAAGGGGGAATCCCATTACCTATCAAACTAGAGGGTTTATAGCAAAGGCTTGTTTACCTATTAGCTGCTAAACACAACATATGGAGAGGGCATTACACTCAGCTAAAGTAAGAAGAATTTATTGATATTTCTAGGCTTACACTGGATTTCCCTTTGTTAGAGGAACATTTTATCAATATTTGGGGGGCTGAGATGAGATGGTAAAAGAACTTCCCCTCAGTGAGCTGGGATAACAAGAGACCACATATTGGCCTATTAAATAACAATGCCACTTTAAACGGTGGTTCTCATTTCCTAATGGAGTCTCGCATTAGAACGTCACTGACAGCAATAAGCCAGCCTCTCCAATTTACGGAGCCTAGGAGGTTGAGACACCTGACAGGAATTTCGGAGAACTGCTGTTTACCCTGCGGTACTGGCAGATAGATCGCTCCCTGAAGCACAAACTTTAACCTCGTACCACCCGGAGCCTTCTCCCCAGGAAAGGCCCTGGGGACGCTATTTACATTTGGGGCACAGCTATCTCAGGACACACACACATACTCTGGTCTCTTCCCTGCCAGGCGCTCACACTTACCAAACCAGCCCAAAAGAGAAAGAACAGGAACAACCAGGCCTTATCTGTGCATTTCCTATAAATCTGAGGTCGCCACTGTCTTTGCCTGGGGGTTGTCTCCGTGGAAACCTTCCAGAAAAAGAAGGAAGAGTATTGAGGAAAAGAGGATAATCATACAGGTCTCAACCTGGAAAATGAATCGAAACTTACTTGAAGACTGCTCAGAATAATCCATTCCTTTTTTTTTTTTTTTAAACGTGGCCGCCTTAAGCTCTCATGGAGCCTTTGAAACACCTGTCCTGTGCAGAGCGGATGTTAAGGTCCCAGTCGCCGAGTCCTTACCTGGAGGAGCCCCTAGAGGCGACCCCAAGTTGGTGCTGGGCGGCCAGCCTCTCCCACGCCTCCGCCCCAGGACTGGGGTCCGAGGTCCTCCCTGCCAGGTGCCCCCAGGACGCGGCGGCGCCGGGGGGAGGGGGGGGCTGTGGGTATTGATCCGAGGGGATCCTGGGAGGCGGAAGCGTCCGGGCGGGCAGGTGCTTGGAGGGGCCCGAGCCTTCCCCCGCGGTCCCTCCCCCGGGGCCAGGTGCAGGCCTTACCAGGTGCTCGGCGCGGAGGCACTGCATCCTGCGCTCCGCCCCAGGGGCCGCGCACTGGGAGCCCACGCAGAGCCCACGGCGGGCCGGCACGGGGCCCGGCAGTCAAGCGGGGGGAAGGGGCGCAGCGCCGCCCCGCGGCCGCCTTCGAGCGCCACGGACTTCGCCCCTGGCGCTGCCCCGAGGGCCCCCCGGCCCCCGTGAGCACCCGGGCCGCCCGCCTCAACCTCCGCGCGGTGGGGCGCCCGGGAAGCCCGTGTCGCCCGCTGAAGCGCGAGGCCCCCGCTGGCCCCGCCACGACCCTGGGCGCGTCCTCTCTGGGGCGTAATGAGCCGGCGGCCACCGCAGTGAGCAGGAAGCCGAAAGTCTCAACAAACCCTTCCAGAGGGCGGGCCTGGGTGGGGTGCTGAATTACATCTACATAGCTAACAGGTGAGTGCCCTTACCCTGCCCCTGATGCTGTTTTAACTGCTTTAAGACATTATTAAACAGTCAAAAAGAGAGAAACTACCGTTATCCCCAGTCTACATATGAGGGAAACTGAGGCACGTACAGCAGCCATGTAACTTGCTCAGGGACACACAGCGAGAAAACCGTAGAGCTAGGAGTTGAACCCCGCTACGACACTCGAGGAGTTTTCGCGGTGGTCCTCTTTCCATCAGGATGGCGGCCAGGGGCTGCTGGCTCTCTCCCATAACGCGTGACCTGGAGAAACTAAAGCAGCTGGAGGAACCACGGGTTCCAGGAAGTAAAACAAGAATAAAAAACCTGGGGAGTCTGAGGACTGCCGTAATCTGTGAGCATGTGGGCAGTGGGTGGCGGGAGGAGAGGCCAAAAAGTTAGTTGGGATGAAGGAATTTCAGGTTCTGTTCTCACCTCTCTGTCCCAATAATGGGACAATCATTGTCAGGCTGTTTACAGTTGAAATGATAGCCACCGCAGAAGCCACTGGTGGAGGAGTCCATCGGGTAATAGCTGACCGGTGCAAAAGTGCTATCGGGGTGAGACAGTACAACAAGTGAAAATGGGCCGCCTACCCCCCCTTTCGCTCTCTACTCCTCCCATCCACACCCCCACGGCTGCTAGGTTACTGTTTCTTTTAAGCACTGCTTCTCCCTGAGGGGAGAAGCCTGGCTGAGGAATGATCTGACGTAGTGTCAGAGAGTGGGATGGACAGACGGTGGTTCTCTGGTGCCTGAGACTTAAGTTCTGGACTCATCACCGCCCTCCCACCCCTAACTCACTGGGCCTCTGGATGCATAATTATCAGAGTAGCTGAAACTCCAAGCAAACACGGATCCACAGGCCAAATAACTAGACCTGTGAGGAGTACAACTGCTATAAAACAGCCACAATTGAACAGTGCGTACCACCTGAAACTGAATTGTTAGAACTGATGGACCAGGGTTTTTAAATAAGTGTGATAAATCTATTCAAGAAGGTGAGGAATGACAATAGCAATATGAATCAGGAAAAAAAAAATCATAAAACTAAAATGAACAGAAACATTAAACATGAAAAATATGATAACTGGAATGAATATTCATTGATGCTATTCATTAATAACATGGGATAAATAGTAGAATAGATGCAGCTGAAGAGGAATCAGTGCTTGGAAAGAGTACTGTCAGCAGCTCTCCAGAAGCAACAGGAACAGGTTAAAACAAATAAGGCAGCTTATTTTACAATTTTCTAATTAATATCAAGAATAGAACTAGAACAGAAAGGGAGTGATATAAAAATGGAGAGGAGGAAATATTTGAAGACACTGTGGAGATAAATTTCAAGGTTGAAAGAAAGACATAAACCTCAGATTGAAAGGGCAAGTCTCAAGCCAAATATCTTTATTGTTTTAGGAATTTCTTAAAAATCCATTCATTGGAGCAATAGACTGACTACCCAACTAATTCTCATCAGAATTACAGCTTCTCCTCAGAACCATAGATCAGTCAACTGGGTGATCCCATGACTGTGCCCTTCAAGGCTCAGTTCAAACCTGCCCCTTGCTGTGACCATCAATCCTCAACTGTTGAATGACAAACTTGCCCAATCTAATCAGCCTCCTTGCATTGAAAGACCCATCTTATACCAGACCCTAAAAATCTTATAAATATCCTATTCTTGAAACACATCAAATATATTTATGTTCATGAATTTACAGTAATACCAAATAGAAATAAAGCCGCATTGACTGCCCTTAGAAGGTTCTAGGGGACAAACTTATTATTTCAAAAACTGGTAAATAAAGGGAAAGAATCAAGCACATATTCTGTCTCTTCTACCTGAACCATACATCAGGGTAATCACATAACTGATAAAGGAGGCTTCTCTTTATAGAAGTATTCTAGCTTCTAAGTGCAGAAGGAATGATAGAATTTAGGACCTCACAGTTTTCCAAACATCACAAAACAATGTTTGGAAGGCTGACAATCAGACATCAGCCTCCTCTCAGTGAAGAACACACTGTCACCTGTGAAAGAGTTGTGCCAGAAAAGTTCACATGAATCTGACTATCGATTTATAAGAAATATAGGAAATAGAGGAAACAAGTCAAATGACACCACAGGGGTGCCATCAGCAAAACCAAGAATGGGAACATCTTCACACACAGGACCTAGGGTTTTAACATCAACAACAAAAACAACAGTAGCAACAGCAGCAAAAAGATTATAAGAAAAAAGACAGGGAGGGGAAACCTGTAAATTAAAAGAGACTTGGGGGATACTTTAACTAATGACGATGTATGGCCATTGTTTAGATCCAGATTAAACCAACTGGAAAAATAAAAGGAAAGAAGACCATTCAGAGGACCGTCTGGGAAATGTGAATCCCGATTGGATATTTGATAACTTTAAGTAACTTCTATTAAGGAATTTGGGGATCTGATGATGTCATTGGGGTCAAGTTTAAAAAGGAAAGTCTTTATCTCTTAGATTTACATACTGAAACTTTTACAAGATGATACAATATCTGAGATTTGCTTTTAAAAATCCAGGGCAAAGGGCAATGGGTGGAGGTGTAGGGGAAACAAGATGGACCATCAATTGATACTTGCTGAAGTTGGGAGCAGTATACATGGGGGTCCATTAAATTTTTTTTCTACTTTTATATGTTACACACACACACACACACACACACACAGAAAATAACAACGCGTGCCAACTCCTAGTCTCCACATAGGAAGCTTCTAACACTGTATGCATGTACCTGTTATTGAACATACTTGCCTTCTCTACTTTTATACTCCCTACTCCCTCAACCTGAGCCCATCCGTTCCTCAGGAGCAGCACTCCCTGCTGGACCTTAGGGTGGTTGTGTCTGACTATTAGCATAGCCAAGGTGCCAGCTCTCATGGTTTCCCTCCCCCTCTGTCTCCTCTCCAACCCCATCTGGGCCCCCAGTGCTTCTGGAGCACTTTGGTCGTAACATTTTCTCCTCTTCCACGTGAATCTCTTCATCCCCTCCCTCACGCTGCCTCTTTTGCCAATCTATCTCTAGGTTTCTCATGATTCTCACACTTGTCTTTCCTGATTTTCTAATCCAACGCTTTGGCACCTTCCTTAACTTCTAGCCAAAGATCCTGGACCCTTGCTCCTGTCCCAGACCAGCCAGGGATGCAGCTAGAACCACTCAAGTTGCCTGCTTTGCTTTCAAGTGTCTGACCATTACCCTTTGGGTCAGGTACTCCAGGTGCAGATTAAGGCTTGAGCTAAGCTTCAGCTGGTGTGTCTTATTGATGCTGTGCTTTGGGGCCAGCACCTGGGAAAGGTCTGGTTTCCCAGCCTTCTTTCCATGTTTCTCAAGCTTCCTTCCCTTCCTCACCAGCTCCCGTGGCTGAGTTCCCAGCCTGCTTTGAACCATAGCCTGACACCCTATGGTTAAAATACCGTGATGTTGGACTGGGATAAAGCAATTTCCCTTCCAGGAATTACGGCTCACCTTAGAGAGGCAATTAGTAGAGGCTCCAGAGGGGCCAGGACCATCAACCCAGGCCTGCGGGATCTTTCATCATTCTTGCCTTTCCTGTCAGTTGTGAAGACTCATCCCTCAGATTGGAAGCCAGAAGTAAGATGGATACAAGGGGTCTTGGGTTTGAACTTTGGTCTTTGTAGTTGGTCCAGGAATGGTTCAAGATGCGCTTGACAGATAAGGGGGCTGCAAGGGGCCATTTGGCTATGAGATAGGGAAGGGGGTGGGAGAAGGGAGCCACGAAAGGTATGTGTGTAAAGGAGTCTCAGCCCTTTGGAGCTGGGTTGAGGTAATTTCAGGATGAAAGAGTTGGAGGCTCAGAAAAGTCTTTCTTTTCTCCTTTAAATCTTTGGACAGAAATCTGGTCTCTGGGACCTTGATTCTTTTTAGCCCATCTCTGTTCAGCAAGGATTGACTAAGCATTTACTTTGTACCAGGACTTGGCCAACCCTAGGGGCACAAACACCAAGCAGGAAGATTTGGCCCTTCAAGGTCACGCTTACTTGGGGGTTGGTGATGAGATATGAGACACGTGATGAGGGTTCTTTGCCCAGCGTGGTGTTTCCTGAAGCCTTCCTGGGAAAGGCTGCCTGAGTGCAGGGGCAAAGGATGAGTAAGAGATGGCGAGGCACAGAAAGGTAGGGAGGGCATTCCAGGCAGGGGACACAGCAGGGATAGAGGCCTGGCTGCGTGGAACCACACAGAGAACCCCAAGCAGTGTAGCGTGATTGGAGGAGTGTGAAGTGAGGGAAGGAGGGTGTGGTGAGTCTAACAGCAGAGCGTGTCAGGCCCGGCCTGCCACACCAAGGAGCTGCTTGTCCTGTGGTTATGTCTTTCCCGTTCACCCTCACTTTTTAGGACAGCTTTTAGAGAATGCTGCCCTGCCCTGGTTGTGCTCAGAGGACTTGAAGGAGGGGGGCTTGTGTTATCCTTGTACCTCAGCAGGGCCGGAAGCAAGAGTGACAACCTTGGGGCTGGGCTTGGTGAGGGCAGCAATAATCAAGTGAGAAAACTCTCATGGGGAAGTGAGACAGTACAGCCTCCAGGCTCCCAACGAAATGTGGTCCTTGGAACACAGCTGCCCTCAAGCCCGAAGGGCTTTTCAGTTTGGTTATTTTTTTTTTATTACAAAATGTTCTATATATTACATTACATTGTGTTAATGTATTCCTTTGTATGTATCAAGTGTTGAATAGCATCGTATGTAACATATATATGTTACATATTTCACATGTGCGAGTTCTAAGGCATGTTAACATGAACACTCAGAGTCCACCAGCCAATCTCAGAGCTGGAATATTACCATGATGTTCCTCCTTGAACACACCCCTGCCAAACCTTCAATCTCGGAGGTAACCAATGTTCTGAATTTTGTTTATCAATCTCTTGCTTGAGCCTACTTATCTCACATTATCCTGTTCCTTATTATAATTTAGTTTGCTTTTCAGGGGATGTTATAAAAATGGTGGTATATGGTATAGAGTTATTTGGAACTTTTTCACTCATAATTGGGTTTTTTTTCATGCTTGGTTTTAAAAGTGAGGCTGGTTCTTCACAGGCTTAATCAATTTAAGCACAGACTTTCTGACTGTAATGTGGAAGAGCAGGACAATCAGATTCCCGAGTTCTCAAATTCTGTTGAAGATAAAATGCTTGTGCTGCTAGGGGCTGACTGCTTGGTCTCATTTGTTGGCTTTCCTTTGTCCCACCACTTTCACTTAGTCTGATTGTAATGTTGTGTAGTAATCAGATCTCTTACCTCCCAGGTTTCTATATTTGTGCGCTGCAGAGCCATCCTATGAATGACTTTGAGACACTTCCTGCTTCCCCTCACCAAGCGTTTGTACCTGCCTCTAGGACACCACTTGCCAAAGCCTTTTATGTCCATGCAGGTCTTCAGAAACCATTTCCTTCTTTCTGTGTCTTATGATGGATACTGAGAGTTCTAACGGCAAAGCCATAGGAAAGCCTTCATAATGGTTCTTTGATGGGGCTGGAGACTGAGCGGAAGGAAGTTTATGACCTGATTCCTCTTGCGTGTTCTGAGCAACGTTAGGCCTTGTATTACCTTCCCAGGGCCGTTGCAATTAATTACAACACATTTGGTAGCTTAAAACAACAGAAATTAATTTTCTCCCAGTTCTGGAGCCTAGAAGTCTGAAATCAAGGTGCCAGCAGGACCATACTCACTCCGAAGGCTCTAGAAGGCGAGGACCCTTCCTTTCAGATTCTAGTGGCTTTAGTGTCCCTTGGCTTGTGGCTGTATCTCTCCAATCTCTGCCTCTCTTCCCATGGCCTTCTTTTCTGGGTTGCCATGTGTCTTTTTTCTGTCTTTTGTAAGAACACCCATCATTGGATTCAGGGCCCACCCTAGTCAATTCAGAATGACCTTATCTCCAGATTCTTACCTTAATTATCTTCATTCCAAGTAAAGTCACATTCTGAGGTTCCAGGTAGATGCGTCTTTATTTTGGGGGGAGGGGTGACATTATTTACCCACTGCAGACCTGCAGATGCTACTTGAAGATGTCCTGTGGTTGGATACGTTTTGGAAGTATTCTCTACACCCCTCTCAGAGCACCACACTGTGCACCAGTGTATCTGGACCACAGTGTGTGTGTGTGTGTGTGTGTGTGTGTGTGTGTCAACAACTATAACACTGCTTTGGGAAGTGCTGTTAGGGACTATACATTTTTGGAGGACACGGCAAACTTAACTTGTGTTGAAATATTCAGGGTCTTAGAATGGATGGAATTATTTTCAAGCACCTGGAAAGCCCTCCTTCCCCATACCTACCTACCTGATCAATGCTCCCTCACATTTCTTAGACAAGAAAGCCTTTTAGCTTACACTGAAGGAAAACTTCAAGTACAAATGGCCCTGGAGAGGGCATTTGAGCAACATCTCCTTACTAATGCGAATGACTAACATCAGAGCCTTTCTTATCCAAGGTCTTGGTAGAGGGAGGAAGAGACCCGGACCTCGAAGCCACCAGGGCTTCTGAAGTCCCAGGGGTGGCAGGACAGGAGCCCAGAAGTCAAACTTCAGCTTCCTTCCTTTTAACCCATTCAGGGCCAGTGCTTTTTATGCACAATGCAATACATTTTACGGCTGGAAGTCCTCATCTGTTTAACCTGAAATATAAGACTACCTTTGCATTCTGACACCAATAGCCGATTCATTAAGATCCTGTCTATTTTTGCTTTTTGCCAAATATCTGATATAAATATCAGAATTTTTAATCGATACAAGAATACACTTCTAGAAGGCAGATTGAATTTTGTTTTATAAAATTGTACTGTATATGATTACCTGTGACACTTCTGTCTTCTCATTCAACAGGTAACCTGTCCCTTTGCATTAAACGGGCCACGTTGTGTCGTTGGTTGGAAAAATCCACCAACACAAATGTGCTCTGATTTTTAAGTTCTTACGTGCAACTCTTCTGAGAGAGACATTTGCCTATTTCTTCTGAATTTTATCAATCTAAAAATCTTATCTTTTTCTCTTCTGGGCTGGGGAAAGAGGAACAGGAAAGGAGAGAGAAAAGGGAGTGGGAGAGTGGTGGTGTGAGGGGAGAAGCAGTGGATGGAGAATGTGGAAGCTCTGTTACCAGCTGTAGGTTTTAGGCAAGTGCTCTTTCCCTCTGGGCCTCTTTGTAAAGTGAGAGAGGAGGGCCACGTTCTGTCTCCTTCCAGCTCTGAAATTCTGTGATTTAAAATTACATGGTAGAGGTATGGAAAGTAAGAACCCAAAGTAAGTAGAAGGAAGCAAATGACAAAGATGAGCAGATATAAGTGAAGTAGAAATGAAAATATCATAGAGATGGTCAATAAAAACAAAAACTTATTCTTTTTTTAATAGATGAAGAAATTTTTATTTTTTAAAATACTTATTTAATTAGTTTATTTATTTTGGCTGTACCAGGTCTTCGTTGTAGCATACAGGATCTTTTAATTGCGACATGTGTGCTTCTTAATTGTGGCATGTGGACTTCTTAGTTACAGCACACGGACTTTTAGTTGCGGCAAGCGAACTCTTAGTTGCGGCATGCGAACTCTTAGTTGCGGCATGTGGTATCTAGTTCCCTGACCAGGGATTGAACACGGGTCCCCCCTGCATTGGGAGTGTGGAGTCTTACCCACTGGACCACCAGGGAAGTCCCCAAAGCTTATTCTTTGAAAGACTGAAAAAAGAAAAAAAGGCAAGCCTGTGTCAGATGGATCATAACTACAATAGTTTTCAGATAAAATATCCAAAATACCCGGTGCGTAATAAGAGATAGATACTAATGACACGATGATTGGTGATGTGACACCTCCCTATGTTGCTATCCTTTTTTCTTCCATACTCCTTAGTTTTCCTCCTTTAAAAATTTATATTTATTCTTAATTTCACCTTTATTCCATAGCCACATATCATATCTGATACTGGCACTCACTCTGTTAGAAACTTGGGGTAATAAAGAGATTATAACCTCAAAGCCCTGGTATTGAGGGCCGATGCCGTTTCCACTTTCTTACAACAGGTGGCACTGTAAGCCAATGGCTGCGTAGTCAAACCAGCCATAAGTTGTAGCATGTTTTTTTCCCCACTAATTCTAAGATCTCTTCCCCGTCTTCCTTCCTTACTTCCTCCCTCCCTCCCTCCCTTCCTTTCACATTTCCAAAATTGTGATGCATCTTTCACTCAACATATGGATTTACTGTAGAGTTTTATGCCCCCTGAAAGCTGTTATCAAAACGATGTTAAATCTCATTAAATCTTAATATTGTCTTAGAATGGAAGACATTCAATATGTTATGAACTTATGAATCTGAAATGAATTGATTACCTGTAGAGAATGTTCAAAATCACTGGACACAAGTGAATTGAAAGTGGTGCATTATTTAGTTATCTAGGAATCACTTTTGCTTTGGGGTTGGACAGACTCAGTAGTTTGAAATGGAGCTTGGACACTTACTTGCTGTGTGATCTTGGACAAATTTCTTACCCTCTATAAGCCTGTTTCCTCATCTTTAAAATGGAGATAACAATGGCTAATTTGGAAAATTGTTATTCTATGCCTACTGTATATCTTGGCTCAAGACAGTTTCAATAACCTCTAGCCAGGGTTTTGTAATTTTTAAAAGCTGAGGTTAACAATGAAATATGAAACAGACCTCTGTTGATTTATCAATATAACAAATAGGGAGAGTGCACCTGTGCTATTCCATGAATTAGCTAATTGACTTGGGGACTGTGGATATCGGGCCCTTGTTTGGCACTAAACCCAGATGGCATTTTTTATCATCTCCAATGGTTCCCAGAACAGAATCTCCTGGGATGTTTGTTAAACAAGCGGTGGGTTCCTGGGCCCACCCAGAACTACTAAATTAAAAATCTCTGGAGGTGGGTCACAGAATGTGTCTTTAAAATGAGTTCTCCATATTGTTTGTAGGGAATAAAAATGTGATAACTCTGACCTAGAGTATGATTTCCTAAGACTAGTGTTGGGATCGTATTAACTTAACTTAATTTCTGTAGCACTTGAATGATATGTGATTTTAATTTGTTTATTGGTATCGGAAAAACAAAACTAAAGGACAGCTCTGGTTCTTTCTGTTCTGTTTCCCAGCATGTCACTCATCTTTCACAAGTCAGTTGCAGCTGAATGGGTCTTGAACTTGCAACTAGAAGGTAAATAAATTCTGGAGATTTAATGCACAGCATAGTGATTATAGCCAACAATAATGTATTATATATTTCAAAGTTGCTAAGGGACTAGATCTTAAATGTTCTTATCACCAAAAAAATAATTTTATGACTCGATAGAGGTGTTAGCTAACGTAATCATACTGTAATATATAAATGTATCTATCAGCATGTTGTACACCTTAACTTACACTGTGTTATACGTCAATTAGTTCTCAATAAAAACCTACAACCTATGTTAAAAAAATGAATGGGTCTGCCATGACAGTGATACGGTGTCATCTCTATTGTGTGAAATAGTCAGAAAAGGATAACTCTAGATTGGTGAGTGACAGTTCTAGATAACTGAAGTTTAACCTTTTTTTTTTTTGCGGTACGCGGGCCTCTCACTGTCGCGGCCTCTCCCGTTGCGGAGCACAGGCTCCGGACGCACAGGCTCAGCTCACGGGCCCAGCCGCTCCGCGGCATGTGGGATCTTACCTGACCGGGGCACGAACCCGTGTCCCCTGCATCGGCAGGCGGACTCAACCACTGTGCCACCAGGGAAGCCCCTAGATAACTGAAGTTTAACCTTTTTAAATGTCTACATTATTTTAACATTTTTGGTGGAAATTATTTAGTCGACAAATACTTGCTGATGGCTTCCTAGGTCCCAGGCTCAGGTTCTCTTGTCAGTACGCTGAACACAAGGAATAGAGCACACGGTGTGTGGAGCTGGGAGACCCAGCTGGACCAGCTCTCCACACACAGCAAGGTTCCCGAGAAGAGGGCCATCAGTGCCCTCAGTCAGGACCTGTCTGGACGGGTGTTCTTCCCGCTGCCCTTCACACAGTTGTCATCAGACTTTCAAGTCTCCCATGACTTTTATGATGCCCCTCAAAATATCAAGTTGCCTGTTTCTTCCTCCTCAAACGTTCCTTCTTTCCTTCCTTCCTTCTTTCCTTCCTTCTTTCTTTCTTTCCTTCCTTTCCTCCCTCCCTCCCCCCTCCCTTCCTTTCCTTTTTTCTTCCTTCCTTCCTTCCTTCCCTTTCTTCCTTTCTTTCTTTCTCTTTCTTTCTCTCTCTCTCTCTCCTTCCTTCCTTCCTTCCTTTCATTGTGCTGGGTCTTAGTTGTGGCAGGTGGGCTCCTTAGTTGTGGCTCATGGGCTCCTTATTTGTGGCATGCGAACTCTTAGTTGTGGCATGCATTCAAATGTTTTCATTGAAGGCAAATTAAGGTGCCAAAACCCGTGAATATACAGCTATCTATATATCTACAGACGTGTATACACACATACATACATATGTATGTATATTTGGGTGGAAGGTCCAGCACACTCTCGCTTCTGCACACTTGATCTACTTCTTGATCTACTTCTTTAGGTCAAAGTGGGTTTCTAGGATACAAGTAACATGACAGGAGACAAGGTCACAGTGAAGTGAGCCACACACAGTGTCGGATGTCAGCGTGGGATGAGGCAGCAGAGGGGTCCTGGCTGAGAGCATTTGCAGATGCAAGTCAACACTCACTGCCAGTAAGCACAGCTGTCATTGTCACAGAGCTTAGGACAGCGCTCAGAGCGTGGGAGAATATAGATTGCCATCTGCTGTATGGGTTGGCATCTCTATTTACTTTGATAGCTTACTGTTTCAGAGACAAATGGCATTTTAATGAAACAGTAGTATGGCTGCTTCAAATGGGGGCATGTGTGTCTCAACTTTCTTAATGACAGAGGGCCATTATTAGGAACATAAATATTGTACTGTGAGATCATCTTGGGACTTATTGTGAGTAATTTGTGTGGCTGGTGGTGGGCAGGTGCATTTGCCCCCCGCTGAGTGGCTCAGCCCTCTCGGTGCTGTGACCATCTTTGCGTCCCAGGGTCTTCTTGTCACTGTGTGAGCCTCTTGCCCCTCCTGACACCTTTCTGCTCTCTGATGCCCTCTTCCATCTTCTCTCTTCTCTTTCCTTTCCTCTCTCATTCTGAATTTTATTACCTTAGATGCTTTGTTTTTAGAGCCTTTTCTAACCAATGAGAATGTGTCCTGCATTGCTAACTAAGACCGTTAAATAAATTTGTCCTTGCCCCAAACCAAAGCATTTTGCTGTATGTTTTTTTTTTTGCAGTACGCGGGCCTCTCGCTGTTGTGGCCTCTCCTGTTGCGGAGCACAGGCTCCGGACGCTCAGGCTCAGCGGCCATGGCTTACAGGCCCAGCCGCTCACGCGGCATGTGGGATCTTCCCGGACCGGGGCACGAACCCGTGTCCTCTGCATCGGCAGGCAGACTCTCAACCACTGCGCCACCAGGGAAGCCCTGCTGTATGTTTTTGAATAGCCTACAAAGACTATTGAATCAGGCCTCACATATATGTAGCCTCCAGATGCCAGTTTTACAGTGCATTTTATTATACTTGCTTTCATCTGCTTATCTCTAGTTCTTAGATTTTTAACAGGCTCTTGTTCTTGTGTTCAAGGCTTTTCTGGGTGCTTCTGGGTCAGTGGTTGTTCTGGACAGTTAAGGGTGCCAAAGGCCAGAGTGCAGGTCGTGACTGTATTGACCAGTAAAGCAGTTCAGACAAAGTGTTTCTCAGATTGAAATCAATGGGCTTCAGGGAGCCTGTAAGAGCACTCCAGTAGGTGTCAGGCTCTCACACTGTTCTAGGTGTTTTTTTTTTTCTTTACTATCAAAATGCAAAAGTGACCTGGATAATAAGCACATATGGAGCCCATCTCCCAAATGCGTGTGGTCACTACCTGGCACCCCACAGCCAGCCCCCTGGGGTGTGGCCAGGACAAGGGTGAGGAGAGTGAAGCACCCAGGGGCTCTAGGAGCTCGTGCCTCCTGAAATTTTGCACCATGGGCACTGCACCTGCCTCACTCTTGTCCTGTTTGTCTCTGGGAACTTCCAAATGTCTTCACTCCAAATACTCGGAATTCCAACCCTGAGGATGGAGCCAAATAACTTTAAGAAGAATATATGCCTCTCGTATTCTAAGTGGTTATTAACCAGATAAAACGAACAGCTTAGAAAACGCTACCCTTCTAGTTACAGCTTGGGCCTCTTAGGCAGCATTTTGTTAGCTTATTGTTTAAGCAAATGAGAACTGATCCAGGATTTCTCATCTGCAGTAAATAAAAGTCCTATTGTGTTATATTTGGATGTACGCAAGGAAACAGGAGGATACAGAGTGAAACTGAAGTGGGCCAGAAGAAAGGGGACCAAATGTGACAAACAGAAATAAAAGCACCGGTTTTACTAAGCAATGCAAAGGAGGCTGGAAGAAAGAGAAGGCCCCCGCATGTTGAGAAAAGGAACCATCGTGAAAGTGAGACTGTTTTCAAAATTAATTCAGAGGCTTGATGCAATTTCAAACTGAATCCAATAGGATTATTTGTGAGGGAGAAGTCTTGGCAAATTTAAAGTCTCAAAATTTATCTAAATGTATATTCAGACAAGATCACATCAAATTCTAAAGAAAAGGAGGAGGATGAGACTGCACCATTAAGGGAGCGCTGGTGTCATCAGAGAGTAGCACAAAAATAGTAATGGGATGGAAGGATAGAGTTCTTGGAGCAGAATCGACGGCCTAACGATGGTACATGTTATATGTATGTGAATTCAACATGTATTACAAAGAGAAAGACTAAATAAATAATAATAAATAAAATTAATCCTTGTTGGAACAAGGCTGCACATAAATAAATATATGAAATAAACAAATAAATAATAGTCATAAATAAAGAGAAGGAATCAGTATAAGTTCTCATCTCACACCATGGCCCCAAATACATTCTTTTTTTTTTTTCGGTACGCGGGCCTCTCACTGTTGTGGCGTCTCCCGTTGCGGAGCACAGGTTCTCGACGCACAGGCTCCAGACGCACAGACTCAGCGGCCATGGCTCACGGGCCTAGCCGCTCCACAGCATGTGGGATCTTCCCAGACCGGGTCACGAACCCGTGTCCCCTGCATCGGCAGGCGGACTCTCAACCACTGCGCCACCAGGGAAGCCCCCCAAATACATTCTTGATGAATTCGAGTTAAACAGATAGTACATCACAGAACAACTTCATGGATGTAAGTTTTAATATTTGTCAAACTTCTAGAAGATGAAAGACTGAGTTTCCAAGTGGTAGAAAGAAAATCATAATGGAAAATACTTGAGTACAGAACATAACGTAAAATTTCTGAATTCAGGACTTCTCTGGTGGTGCAGCGTGGTTAAGAATCCACCTGCCATTGCAGGGGACACGGGCTCTCTCCCTGGTCTGGGAAGATCCCACATGCCGCTGAGCAACTAAGCCTGTGTGCCACAACTACTGAGCCTGAGCTCTAGAGCCCGTGAGCCACACTACTGAGCCGGCGTGACACAACTACTGAAGCCCTCATGGCTGGAACCCGTGCTTCTTAACAAGAGAAGCCACCGCAATGAGAAGCCCGCGCACCGCAACGAAGAGTAGCCCCCGCTCGCCGCAACTAGAGAAAGCCTGTGCACAGCAACAAAGACCCAACTCAGCCATAAATAAATAAATAAATATTGACTAACATTGTAAAAAAAAATTTCTGAATTCAAAATTAAATAAGAGATTGTCATATTTGCTGCAAAGAGTTTCTAAAGACCTTGGTATACTTATTCTAAGGTATGATCATAAAGACTATAGAGAAAAATGGGCAAATGAAATAATTGGCCAGTTCACAGCAGAAGACACACAAGCACAGGTATAAACACACATATGGAAAAATGACAACTCCTGATATTAAAATGAAACTGCAGGTATAGAACATTCATTGATGTAAACATTTTAAATACATGCATTTAAAAATAAAATGATCCATTGCTGGAGAGAGGGTGATCTAACAGGTATGCTCACACTTAGAAGAAATTGGTTTGTGTTTACCTTTTTTGTTTTAACATCTTTATTGGAGTATAATTGCTTTACAATGGTGTGTTAGTTTCTGCTTTTTAACAAAGTGAATCAGTTATACATATACATATATCCCCATATCTCTTCCCTCTTGCGTCTCCCTCCCTCCCACCCTCCCTATCCCACTCCCCTAGGTGGTCACAAAGCACCGAGCTGATCTCCCTGTGCTATGCAGCTGCTTCCCACTAGCTATCTATTTTACATTTGGTAGTGTATATATGTCCACGCCACTCGCTCACTTTCTCGCAGCTTCCCCTTCCCTCTCCCCGTATCCTCAAGTCCATTCTCTAGTAGGTCTGCATCTTTATTCCCTCTTGCCCCTAGGTTCTTCATGACCATTTTTGTTTGTTTGTTTGTTTTTAAGATTCCATATATATGTGTTAGCATACGGTATTTGTTTTCCTCTTTCTGACTTACTTCACTCTGTATGACAGTCTCTAGGTCCATCCACCTCACTACAAATAACTCAATTTCATTTTTTATGGCTGAGTAATATTCCATTGTATATATGTGCCACATCTTCTTTATCCATTCATTTGTTGATGGACACTTAGGTTGCTTCCATGTCCTGGCTATTGTAAATAGAGCTGCAATGAACATTGTGGTCCATGACTCTTTTTTGAATTATGCTTTTCTCAGGGTCTATGCCCAGTAGTGGGATTGCTAGGTCGTATGGTAGTTCTATTTTTAGTTTTTTAAGGAACCTCCATACTGTTCTCCATAGTGGCTGTACCAATTTACATTCCCACCGACAGTGCAAGAGGGTTCCCTTTTCTCCGCACCCTCTCCAGCATTTATCGTTTGTAGATTTTTTGATGATGGCCATTCTGACCGATGTGAGATGCTAGCTCACTGTAGTTTTGATTTGCATTTCTCTAATGATTCATGATGTTGAGCATTCTTTCATGTGTTTGTTGGCAATCTGTATATCTTCTTTGGAGAAATGTCTATTTAGGTCTTCTGCCCATTTTTGGATTGGGTTGTTTGTTTTTTTGATATTGAGCTGCATGAGCTGCTTGTATATTTTGGAGATTAATCCTTTGTCAGTTGCTTGATTTGAAAATATTTTCTCCCATTCTGAGCGTTGTCTTTTCACCTTGTTTATGGTTTCCTTTGCTGTGCAAAAGCTTTGAAGTTTCATTAGGTCCCATTTGTTTATTTTTGTTTTTATTTCCATTTCTCTAGGAGGTGGGTCAAAAAGGATCTTGCTGTGATTTATGTCATAGAGTGTTCTGCCTATGTTTTCCTCTAAGAGTTTTATAGTGTCTGGCCTTACATTTAGGTCTTTAATCCATTTTGAGTTTATTTTTGTGTAATTAGGGAGTGTTCTAATTTCATTCTTTTACATGTACCTGTCCAGTTTTCCCAGCACCACTTATTGAAGAGGCTGTCTTTTCTCCAATGTAAATTCGTAGCTCCTTTATCAAAGATAAGGTGACTATATGTGCGTGGGTTTATCTCTGGCCTTTCTATCCTGTTCCATTGATCTATCTTTCTGTTTTTGTGCCAGTACCATAGTGTCTTCATTACTGTAGCTTTGTAGTATAGTCTGAAATCAGGGAGCCTGATTCCTCCAGCTTCGTTTTTCTTTCTCAAGATTGCTTTGGCTATTCGGAGTCTTTGCGTTTCCATACAAATTGTGAATTTTTTTGTTCTAGTTCTGTGAAAAATGCCAGTGGTAGTTTGATAGGGATTGCATTGAATCTGTAGATTGCTTTGGAGAGTATAGTCATTTTCACAATGTTGATTCTTCCAATCCAAGAACATGGTATATCTCTCCATCTGTTTGTATCATCTTTAATTCTTTCATCAGTGTCTTATAGTTTTCTGCATACAGGTCTTTTGTCTCCTTAGGTAGGTTTATTCCTAGATATTTTATTCTTTTTGTTGCGATGGTAAATGGGAGTGTTTTCTGAATTTCAGTTTCAGATTTTTCATCATTAGTGTATAGGAATGCAAGAGATTTCTGTGCATTAATTTTGTATCCTGCTACTTCATCAAATTCATTGATTAGCTCTAGTAGTTTTCTGGTAGCATCTTTAGGGTACTCTATGTATAGTATCATGTCATTTGCAAATAGTGACAGCTTTACTTCTTTTCCGATTTGGATTCCTTTTATTTCTTTTTCTTCTCTGATTGCTGTGGCTAAAACTTCAAAAACTATGTTGAACAATAGTGGTAAGAGTGGGCAACCTTGTCTTGTTCCTGATCTTAGTGGAAATGGTTTCAGTTTTTCACCATCGAGGACAATGTTGGCTGTGGGTTTGTCATATATGGCCTTTATTATGTTGAGGTAAGTTCCCTCTATGCCTATTTTTTGGAGGGTTTTTATCATAAATGGGTGTTGAATTTTGTCAAAAGCTTTCTCTGCATCTATTGTGATGATCATATGGTTTTTTCTCCTTCAATTTGTAATATGGTGTATCACATCGATTGATTTGCGTATACTGAAGAATCCTTGCATTCCTGGGATAAACCTCACTTGATCATGGTGTATGATCCTTTTAATGTGCTGTTGGATTCTGTTTGCTAGTATTTTGTTGAGGATTTTTGAATCTGTGTTCATCAGTGATATTGGCCTGTAGTTTTCTTTCTTTGTGACATCTTTGCCTGGTTTTGGTATCAGGGTGATGGTGGCCTCGTAGAATGAGTTTGGGAGTGTTCCTCCCACTGCTATATTTTGGAAGAGTTTGAGAAGGATAGGTTTTAGCTCTTCTCTAAATGTTTGATAGAATTCACCTGTGAAGCCATCTGGTCCTGAGCTTTTGTTTGTTGGAAGATTTTTGATCACAGTTTCAATTTCAGTGCTTGTGATCGGTCTATTCATATTTTCTATTTCTTCCTGGTTCAGTCTCGGAAGTTGTGCATTTCTAAGAATTTGTCCATTTCTTCCAGGTTGTCCATTTTCTTGGCATAGAGTTGCTTGTAGTATTGCTCATGATCCTTTGTATTTCTGCAGTGTCAGTTGTTACTTCTCCTTTTTGATTTCTAATTCTATTGATTTGCATCTTCTCCCTTTTTTTCTTGATGAGTCTGGCTAATGGTTTATCAATTTTATCTTGTCAAAGAACCAGATTTTAGTTTTACTGATCTTTTCTATCGTTTCCTTCATTTCTTTTTCATTTATTTCTGATCTGATCTTTAGATTTCTTTCCTTCTGCTAACTTTGGGGTTTTTTTGTTCTTCTTTCTCTAATTGCTTTCGGTGTAAGGTTAGGTTGTTTATTTGAGATGTTTCTTGTTTCTTAAGGTAGGAATATATTGCTATATACTTCCCTCTTAGAACTGCTTTTGCTGCTCCCATAGGTTTTTGGTCATCGTGTTTTCATTGTCATTTGTTTCTAGGTATTTTTTGATTTCCTCTTTGATTTCTTCATTGATCTCTTGGTTATTAAGTAGTGTACTGTTTAGCCTCCATGTGTTTGTATTTTTTACAGAATTTTTTCCTGTAATTGATATCTAGTCTCATAGCGTTGTGGTTGGAAAAGGCATTTGATATGATTTCAGTTTTCTTAAATTTACCAAGGCTTGATTTGTGACCCAAGATATGATCTATCCTGGAGAATGTTCCATGAACACTTGAGAAGAAAGTGTATTCTGTTGTTTTTGGATGGAATGTCCTATAAATATCAGTTAAGTCCATCTTATTTAATGTATCATTTAAAGCTTGTGTTTCCTTATTTATTTCATTTTGGATGATCTGTCCATTGGTGAAAGTGGGGTGTTAAAGTCCCCTACTATGATTGTGTTACTGTCAATTTCCTCTTTTATGTCTGTTAGTATTTGCCTTATTATGTATTGAGGTGCTCCTATATTGGGTGCATAAATGTTTACAATTGTTATATCTTCGTCTTGGATTGATCCCTTGATCATTATGTAGTGTCCTTTGTCTCTTGTAATAGTCTTTGTTTTAAACTTTATTTTGTCTGATATGAGAATTGTTACTCCAGCTTTCTTTTGATTTCCATTTGCATGGAATATCTTTTTCCATCCCCTCACTTTCAGTCTGTATGTGTCCTTAGGTCTGAAGTGGGTCTCTTGTAGACAGCATGTATACGGGTCTTGTTTTTGTATCCATTCAGCCAGTCTATGTCTTTTGGTTGGAGCATTTAATCCACTTACATTTAAGGTAATTATCGATATGTATGTTCCTATTACCATTTTCTTAATTGTTTTGGGTTTGTTATTGTAGGTCTCTTCCTTCTCTTGTGTTTCCTGCCTGGAGAAGTTCCTTTAGGAATTTCATTGTTCCTTTGTTGTACAGCTGGTTTGGTGGTGCTGAATTCTCTTAGCTTTTGCTTGTCTGTAAAGGTTTCAATTTCTCTGTCAAATCTGAATGAGATCCTTGCTGGGTAGAGTAATCTTGGTTTTAGGTTTTCCCCCTTCATCACTTTAAATATGTCCTGGCACTCCCTTCTGGCTTGCAGAGTTTCTGCTGAAAGATCAGCTGTTAACCTTATGGGGATTCCCTTGTGTATTATTTGTTGTTTTTCCCTTGCTGCTTTTAATATTTGTTCTTTGTATTTAATTTTTGATAGTTTGATTAATATGTGTCTTGGCGTGTTTCTCCTTGGATTTATCCTGTATGGGACTCTCTGTGCTTCCTGGACTTGATTAACTATTTCCTTTCCCATATTAGGGAAGTTTTCAACTATAATCTCTTCAAATATTTTCTCAGTCCCTTTCTTTTTCTTGTCTTCTTCTGGGACCCCTATAATTCGAATGTTGGTGCATTTAATGTTGTCCCAGGGGTCTCTGAGAGTGTCCTCAATTCTTTTCATTCTTTTTTCTTTATTCTGCTCTGCAGTAGTTATTTCCACTATTTTATCTTCCAAGTCACTTATCCGTTCTTCTGCCTCAGTTATTCTGCTATTGATCCCTTCTAGAGAATTTTTAATTTCATTTATTGTGTTGTTCATCACTGTTTGTTTGCTCTTTTGTTCTTCTAGGTCCTTGTTAAACGTTTCTTGTATTTTCTCCATTCTATTTCCAAGATTTTGGATTATCTTTACTATCATTATTCTGAACTCTTTTCAGGCAGACTGCCTATTTCCTCTTCATTTGTTAGGTCGGGTGGGTTTTTACCTTGCTCCTTCATCTGCTGTGTGTTTCATTGTCTTCTCATTTTGCTTAACTTACTGTGTTTAGGGTCTCCTTTTCACAGGCTGCAGGTTCGTATTTCCCATTGTTTTTGGTGTCTGCCCCCAGTGGCTAAGGTTGGTTCAGTGGGTTGTGTAGGCTTCCTGGTTGAGGGGACTACTGCCTGTGTTCTGGTGGATGAGGCTGGATCTTGTCTTTCTGGTGGGCAGGTCCACGTCTGGTGGTGTGTTTTGGCGTGTCTGTGGCCTTATTATGATTTTAGGCAGCCTCTGTGCTAATGGGCGGTGTTGTGTTGCTGTCTTGCCAGTTGTTTGGCATAGGGTGTCCAGCACTGTAGTTTGCTGGTCGTTGAGTGGTGCTGGGTCTTGGCATTGAGATGGAGATCTCCGGGAGATTTTCACCATTTGATATTATGTGGAGCTAGGAGGTGTCTTGTGGATCAGTGTCCTGATCTTGGGTCTCCCACCTGTGAGGCACAGCCCTGACGCCTGGCTGGAGCACCAGGAGTCTGTCATCCACATGGCTCAGAATAAAAGGGAGAAAAAAGAGAGAAAGAAAGAAAGAAAATATAAAGTAAAATAAAATAAGACAAAATAAAAAATAATTATTAAAAAACG
Source organism: Delphinapterus leucas (assembly GCF_059928025.1). Classification (NCBI taxonomy): domain Eukaryota; kingdom Metazoa; phylum Chordata; class Mammalia; order Artiodactyla; family Monodontidae; genus Delphinapterus; species Delphinapterus leucas. The sequence continues at coordinate 107,258,319 of NC_143129.1, forward strand.
TAATAAAAAAAAGAAAGAAGAGAGCAATGAAACCAAAAAACAAATCCACCAATGATAACAAGTGCTAAAAACTATACTAAAAAAAAAAAAATTGGATGGACAGAACTCTAGTATAAATGGTAAAAGCAAAGCTATACAGACAAAATCACACACAGAGAAGCATACACATACACACTCACAAAAAGAGGAAAAGGGAAAAAATATATACATATATATATATATATATATATAGTTTCTCCCAAAGTCCACCTCCTCAATTTGGGATGATTCCTTGTCGTTCAGGTATTCCACAGATGCAGGGTACATCAAGTTGATTGTGGAGCTTTAATCGGGTGCGCCTGAGGCTGCTGGGCGAGATTTCCCTTTTTCTTCTTTGCACAGCTCCCAGCGGTCCCCTTTGGATTTGGCCCCACCTTCGTGTACGTTGCCTGAGGGCATCTGTTCTTCGCTCAGACAGGACAGGGTTAAAGGAGCCGCTGATTCAGGGGCTCTGGCTCACTCAGGCTGGGGGGAGGGAGGGGTACGGAATGACAGGTGAGCCTGCGGCAGCTGAGGCCGGCAAGGCCGGCGTGACGTTGCACCAGTCTGAGGCGCGCCGTGCGTTCTTCCGGGGAAGTTGTCCCTGGATCCCGGGACCCTGGCAGTGGCGGGCTGCACAGGCTCCCCGGAAGGGGGGGTGTGGATAGTGACCTGTGCTTGCACACAGGCTTCTTGGTGGCGGCAGCAGCAGCCTTAGCGTCCCATGCCTGTCTCTGGGGTCCGTGCTGATAGCTGCGGCTCGCGCCCGTCTCTGGAGCTCCTTTAAGCGGTGCTCTTAATCCCTTCTCACGCACCACGAAACAAAGAGGGAAGAAAAAGTCTCTTGCCTCTTCGGCAGTTCCAGACTTTTCCCAGACTCCCTCCCCGCTCACTGTGGCGCACTAGACCTCTCAGGCTGTGTTCACGCAGCCAACCCCAGTCCTCTCCCTGCGACCGAAGCCCGAGCCTCAGCTCCCAGCCCCGCCCGCCCCAGCGGGTGAGCAGACAAACCTCTCGGGCTGGTGAGTGCCGGTTGGCACCGATCCTCTGTGCGGGAATCTCTCCGCTTTGCCCTCCGCACCCCTGTTGCTTGCTCTCCTCCGTGGCTCCGAAGCTTCCCCCATCCGCAGTCTCTGCCTGCGAAGGGGCTTCCTAGTGTGTGGAAACCTTTCCTCCTTCACAGCTCCCTCCCACTGGTGCAGGTCCTGTCCCTATTCTTTTGTCTCAGTTTTTTCTTTTGCCCTACCCAGGTACGTGGGGAGTTTCTTGCCTTTTGGGAGGTCTGAGGTCTTCTGCTAGTGTTCAGTAGGAGTTGATCCACATGTAGATGTATTTCTGATGTATTTGTGGGGAGGAAGGTGATCTCCACGTGTTACTCTTCCACCATCTTGAAGCTCTGTGTTTATTTTTTGAACACTGTGAATCTTCTAATGTCTCCTGTCTCCCTGTCTGCATAGACCACTGGAAAGCACACTTCTATTTTGGCTCACACCTAATAAAAATACCTCTGTGAAGCTCCAAACGAAGTACAGCATAAGAGCTCAAATTCTGGAATTTAAATAGCTACTCTGTGCCTTACTGGTTTTGTAAAATTGGTCAAGTTACTAACTTTCCAGGCCTCAGTTTTCTTATCTGTAGAATGGGCATATTAATACCTCCCTCTTTGCTATGGGAATTAAATGGGATTATATATGAGGGACTTAATACAGTGCCTGATACACAATAAGTATTCAGTAAATGCTGGTTGTTACTTTTCTTATTTTCACCCATCACCTTAGCTCTCCCACTTTTAAAAAGTATTTGTTTAGTTGTGTTTGCTTTTGTAAATTGCTTCAAATCCTTTTTGGATCAAGGCTGCATGTAAATTAGTAATCTGTATTGCCAGTGCCTTCTTTAAGAATGGTATAAATTTATTCTGCCACCTCCAATACAGGAGAGTAATTAGACACAAGGTGAGTTGCAATTTGTCAGCATCTATCCTAAGACTTAAAATACTCGTTAACTTTGACACAGTAATTTCATTTTTTGACTCCACAAGTGAAAAAAAGCTGAAACACTTTTATATACATAAAAAGCTCATTCACAAAATTCTTTCATAGTTTTATCTGTAATAGCTAAAACTTGAAAATAATCTGAATGCCCGTTAAAAGAGAAATGGTTAATATTCACTCAAGCAAACTTTATGCAGTCCTTGTTTTTGAAAACTATGTGATAGCATGGTAAATACCTATGATATAAAACCAAGGGAAAAAAGTAGTTTACTTAATGGTGTCTGTAATATGACTACAGCAACCTATGAAAATTTATAAAGAAAAAGACCAGAAGGAAATATACTAACATGTTAATAAGGGAGTTTGAGTGGAGAAACAATGGATGCTTTTTAAATTCATTTTTCCGGACTTCCCTGGTGGCGCAGTGGTTAAGAATCCGCCTCCCAATACTGGGGACAGGGGTTCGAGCCCTGGCCAGGAAGATTCCACATGCCATGGAGCAACTAAGCCTGTGTGCCACAACTACTGAGCCTGTGCTCTGGAGCCCGTGAACCACAACTACTGAGCACACACACCGCAACTACTGAAGCCTGCGCACCTAGAGCCCGTGCTCCGCAACAGGAGAAGCCACTGCAATGAGAAGCCCGTGCACCGCCGTTAAGAGTAGCCCCTGCTCACCACAACTATAAAAAGCCCACATGCAGCAACGAAGACCCAACACAGGCAAAAATAAAATATAAATAAATAAATTTATTTATTTAAAAAAAGTCCTTTTTTTCCATGTGTTTCTGTAATTCCCGGCTTTCTCTCACAATGAATCTCCCCACCTACACACAATGCCATATAAAGTCCCTGTTCATAACTCTTGGATTAACGCAAAGGACAGCTCAGTTCGAACTGTTTTCTTTGGACATGATGTCATCTTTATTTCATTAAAAATGCAATTGCCTAAGGTATGCTATTGGGTCAGAGGAGCAGCTTTGGGGGCTGTATAAGGGGGTAATCTAGTGTAGATTCCTGTCAGTGGCCTTGCTTGGACTGATAAAATGAGAGAAAGCAGAACACCTTTAGAGAAGGGAGTGAGGAAGCAGATATTTTGTACCAGTCACAGACGTTACAGAAATTCCAAAATCAGGAAAATGGAATTCCAGAGCAGAATTCTTTGCCTGATTGGACAAAGAAATTGCTCAAACCTTATCTTTTTAAGAAGGAAGAAAAATCCAATTGAAACATGTTGTTACTGTCATTTCTGTTTTAGTAATAATTATTTTTTAGCCTAAAGTCATCAAATTAAAGACATTTTAGAATACGAAGATACAATTATATACTTTTAATTTTTATGCAGTGTATTGTCTTTTCTGGTTATAACTTTTAAATATATAAAATGTGTAAATTAACGAATGAAGTTCATTAGTAATCCCAGCACCCAGAGAATCACCACTGTTAGTTAGGATGTACAATGTGAGATTTCTTATTCTCTCTCTGGTATAGCTAGAGCTAACATTTCTTGAGTGATTAGCAAGTGCTTGGCACTGCTTGGAGACTTCTACATGTATTAACTAAGTTCAGTCTTAGAGAATGAGAATTATCTAATTATCTACAATAATTACTTTGCATTGGTGAAGTTCAGTTTCTTATCGAAGACCATGCAGCTGGGATGTGGCGGAGCCAGGATGTGGAACAGGCATCCCGACTCTGAGTCAGTGCACTTAACCTCTCTCTCTCCATAGCTTCAATATCTTTATAAGTACATATTTTACCACAGTGGGGTTATACTGCATCTAACCTTGTAACCTGCTTTTTCTTTTTAATGTATCTGAACATCATTCCAAATCAGCAGAGATAAATCTACATCAGTATTTTTAATAGCTGCATTGTATTTTATTGCATGGGTGTCTCATAATGTATTTAACCATAATCCATATGGTCGGATATTTAAAATTTTTTCCTATTGTAAACAGCAAAAGAAGGCACATTCCCACATGCAAGTGTGCACTTAAGAGAGTATTTTATTAGGATAAATTCTTAGATAAGAGATTTCTGGGTCAAAGTGAAGATTTTCAAGGTTTTAAATACCTGTTGCCAAAAGGCCTTCAAGAATGTTGTGTCCATTTACATTTCCCCCTGACAGGACAGGAGAGTATATTTTTCTCTACATTCTGGAGTGTTTCTCAAACTTTTGCACCTTGACTTGCTGTAAGACATGCATTTTATATAGTGATTCAGTACACACACATTAAATAAACACACATTTCTATTTTCTTCACTAGATGCAATGACCTCTTTTTCTCTCCTCTCTCTCCTTTCCTTTTCAAAATTCTCTTAAACGCCAGATATGACTCACTAAGTTAATTACATGATCCACGAATGAGTAGTAACTCACAGTTTGAAAAAACACTATTCAATGCTTGGATATTAACATTCTTTTTAGTATTTGTCTATCTGATAATCTGAGATAATGGCATGCTGTTGTTTCTATCTTGACCTCTTCAATTACTCGAGGCTGAACATTTTGGAAAATGATGTATTTGAAGAGAGTAATCTATAATTCATTGTTTCTCAACTTCCAGTGCATATTAGAACTAAAAAAAAAAATCACATTCTTGAATTAATTGCAGGACCAAGTAATCTCTAGAGATTGGGCTCAGGTATCAAAATTTGTGGCCAAGGCTAAGAATAAATGCTGTACATGGTTATAGTAAATTAGAGATTTGTGTGATGGTATTGTTCATGACATAACTAGATTGTCACTTTATAAAACTGCATTTGGGTTGATATCCCTTTGAATTTGATCTTTATTTCAAAATTTACTCCGCAGGCGTTTAAACAAATAAATATGATTAACTTTCTAAAATGTTTTGTTCAGTTGTAAGAGTTCTGACTATTAAGCACATGTCATTTCCAAGGGTCACTCTTTATTTAAATTTAAGCCCCCTATATTTTTTTCAGGCCTACTGTGTGCAAAGCGTAGCCCCAGATGTGTGGAGTTAGAAGGTGAGCCGGCATCTCACCATGTAATAGGTACCCTAACCTAGGCATGCAAGTAACTATAATGCCAGGGAGAGAGTGGTAATTTCTTGATCATAGGAATTTAGAAATAATACCATTAAAAACCTATGTTTCTAATATCCTCATAGTATAGCTCATTTATGACAATTATGTTATTTACACCAAAAGCAACAGGAAAAGTCGGAAACTCTTTTAGCCGGATTCAAATAGAGTATGATTGCCCTTTAAACATTACATATTTTAAAAATATCTTGGTCATCTGAAGGTATGATTTCACTCCATCTCAAGTATGGAGTTAAAGAAAGGGTTCTAATTTTGGCTTATGAGCTGTTACTGCACAAATCACAGTTCTGCTTGTTTAAGTCTAATTTAGTGGTGAATTAAGGAAGCTCATGCGAGACGGTTTAGATTCTCATGAATAAAATCATGTTGCGGGAGAACTATGGTGCTATTTAGTATTTCAGAGTTCCATCACAGAGCTCCAGTTGCCTACTGGACAGTCCACCTAGATGGTCCTCTGGAACCCCAAATTTAACGTATCTCCCCAAAAGAGTTCTTAGCTCCTTCTTGCCTCTTCCCCAAACCCATCTTCCCTCCTCTAACTGTGGCACAGTGGACAATCATGTGCTTTGCAGTAGGACAGAGGTTACTTTACATTTCTCAAGCTGTCTCCTCGGTTAGAGACGGGGAAACCAGGCTGGGGTATTGTGGGTGGTCTGTGGGCCTCAGCGCTGGCTGCAGGCCCGACTACTGAGATTCCAGCTCTGAAAGCCCAAGAAGGCCAGCCTGGGACAGCTTCCCCCCACCCTTCCCCCTCCCGCTTCCGGCTTTTGCTTCTCTGTTGTACATTGAGGGAGCTTCAGGAGAGGAGGGATGCTCACAGGAGGCTCTCAGAGGGCCACCAGGACCAGCCTCTGGTCACCGGACTGTCCTGGAGAAGCGAAGCCAGCAGAGTAGCACGTCTACACTGGGTGTCACTCTGAGGGCTGGCACAGGTGAGAGATACAGACGAATTTCAAATGTGTTCCACAAATTGGTGAATGGCGGGTGGCTAAGAGGAGCTGGGGGGTTGAAGTTGAGAGGGGTCATTCATGCCCTCCCATGGCATTGGTCTTGAGTCTGCTATTGGTCATACTTGGCAATTCTCGTCTCCAGGTTCCTCTATTACTGCTCCCTTAGAAGTGTGCTGTGGTAGAAAAAGCTTTGTCCTTGAGCAAGGTACTTAACCTTTCTATGCCTCAGTTAAATCATCTATAAAAACTGGATGAATGACAGCTCTTTAGAAGGAGCCAGCTCTGATGACGAGGATCAGACCCCCTCCACACATGCAGCTGATCACAGATGATCAAATGGAGTGTCCAGTAAGGGATCTGGGGTGTGCTGGGTGGGTTTTGAGTTCACATGTGGTCCCTGCCATCTTCCCCTGCAGTGTAAAATGATCACCCTTCGGTACAGCACAGCCTTGGCAGAGATGTAGCAGAACAGGTATAGACCCAGTCAGATGATGGATCAGCTGTTCAGTTTTTACCTGCTCTTCACCTGTTTCTGGAGAGGAGACTACTGGTCACCTAGGAAAAGAACAGGAAGTCTAACAGTCTTCGAGGCTCAGATTATTGGAGTGTGGATTTTCCCCTTGTTGGCCGTGGTCACTAGAGGTCAGTGATCAAGTCATCAAACCCAGACATCAGGTTTTCAGAGCTGGAAAATGGAAAATGGGACAGCTACATCCTGTTGGGTCACATCCTGTTCATGAAGGCAGGAAGTGTGGCAGCAGACCAAGATGGTTAGAAAAACATGACGCTTATGAGGCGTTTGCACGCTATGAGTGTGTATTGATATGTAATTTTTTTAAAGACACTGCAAATCAAAGTCCATATATCATGATTTTGGAAGACCTCAAGCTTCTTGTGAAATAATACTGGCTAAGAGCCAACTTTTTATTATATGACTGTGCTCAATCTGTAGCCATACCCATCTAAGAAGTAGAAGAATATCCTATTTGCCGTCTGAAAACTGGTTACAAGGGCACTGGGTGTTTCCTCTAGGAATAGGAATGTAATGTTGGGAATTTCTCAGTGGCAGTCCTAGTGAGTATGAGATTGTGGATCATGTCCAGAAATAGAAACGTTGCTGCCTCTCTCAAAGGGAAGGATGGATTTTCCCAGTTGTGGGAAGCCCATAGTCATTGCGTGAGAAGCATCTGGCTCATGCGGAACTGCTGGTGCACAGCGCTCCTCGCTCAAAGCACAGTTTGTCATTCCTTCACTCAGCTACCTCAGGTGACAGAAGGGCTTCCTGGACGCAGGAATGTCAGAAGTCCCTTCTGCTTCTTTCTTTTTACCTTCACTGCTCCGATTCATCTTCTCTTTCTTGTTCCCTTTTCTTACATGTGTTTCAGTCGGGATAATGATCACATAATGGTTCCATGCTGCTTTGCGTGGGGGTGGGGTTAAGCAGAAAGCAATTGCCGTCTCTCGGGTTTTATATTGATGATTAGCGTCCTTCAGGAAGTGAGAGGCCTCTTCCAGCTCTGGGCTATCCAGTAGCTCAAGACTGCAGTGTGTCTAAGATAAATCAAGCATTCAAGATGGTGGTGCTAAAACTTTTGGGCTGCTGGTCCCAAGAATCTGCCTCTAAGATTTAAAAACCATGTGCTTTGCAATTAGTACTCAATGGTTTGCTGAATTTCTTCTTGAATATCCTTTACTCTAAGTAAGTAATTGTGCTAGGAATGGGCCACAATTACTAGGAAATTATCTCTTAAGAATATCCATGCATCATGGAACTAGATGCGAGGGAACGTTCCAGGTAGGTAAGACTGCTAAAGGCTTCATCTATCACCTAGTGATTTCAGATTTTAGTATTTAGAGAAAGAGATAGAAAGAAAGCAAAAGAAAAGAATGATATTGACTACTAAGATCTATGCATGGGTAGTGTAGGTTTTATTATAAAAATTTTCAATAATGGAAATCCAACACAAATATTGCATATAATTTTAGCCCAAAATAAAACTGTTTTTATTTGTCCATGTGCTCTTTTAGTTCTTGTGATATGTAATTTTTAACCTGTTTATGTATCATCATAAGTATTTTATGTCTTCACCTAAATTCATGTATAAGAGATGTTCTTTAGAAAAGAAATGACATTTAGACCCACTTTTGGTGCTCATGGACAGAGCAACAGAAGTAAGTTACAGACCACAGTAAGTTGTGGATTTCCTTTTGGCTTTGCCCATGGGGACTTCATCGTTTTTGTATTTCAGCTTGACCTATGAAAAATGGGAGTGGGAGACTAGTCACCTTACAAACATATTGAGTGGAAAAATAACTGGTGCGTGATTTCAGCTTCACCAAGATGGAAAGATGTGGTATCAAATGCTGCGGTACTTAAAGGACCTCAGTATCGGGCAGGTCACCAGGCCTGTTATTGTCCTTTCACTTTTTTCTTTTCATTTTATTTCTTACTGTTCCCAGCCACTCCTTCCTCAAAATCCCGTGTAAATCTAAGAGCGAGGCTCCTACTTGATAATCCCTGGGTGCTGGCTGTGTGACAGGAAAGGTGCTGAGGTCTTTGCTCACATACCTCATTTAATCCTACTCTCTGATACAGGAGGTACCATTATCCCCACTTTACAGATGAGGAGGCAGAGATACTACTGATTAATTATCTTGCTAAAGACCAGTTGGTAAATGATGGAGCTATTGTTCCCACAGAGATCTGGCAATTACGTAGATGTTTCTAAGAACAGATTAGGCTCTTTTGCAACACTGCACTGCCTCAATGCAGAGCCTGGGACAGAAATGATAGAAAAAGAAGGCATGTTTTAGAGTCGGCTGCTAATTCTTTGAATGATATGATCTCTCTTTACTTTCTTTCATTTTTGCAGCTTGGATTTACTGTCACCACCTTCTACAAGCTGGGGACCTTCATTAACACACGTAATTGTTTAGAGAGTATGGTTTTATGTAATAGGAAGAGGTATTTCAGAAATGTAAACTGGAGGAAAAGAAAAAAATATTGAGTTTCCGGATATGTCGGTTCCTTTTTTTTTTTTTTCTTCTTCTTCTTTTGTAAACTGGTTGATTCCATTCAGAATGTAACGTTAACCTCCTGGAGGATAAAAATAACTTCTTTTGTAATTTTACTTCATACAGCAACAACATATTGTGCTTTTTCATGGAAAGATCTATTTTGAAAAAGAATGCAAGGCACCCTCAGCCCCATGAGTAATAACTGGCAAGATGATGCTTATGGCAGACAATCACTCTAAGTCCTTTTTTGGAAGGCTTATGAATTGTTTTTTACACAAATTGCACATGTTATTTTGTGATATGTGAAACCTCATTTAATAATAATAAAAAAACCCCAAAGGATATATGTATATGGTTTGGGGAATTCCTTTTGCTTCCCGTACAGTGACTCACAGTTTAGATGTACTGAGTTAGGTAGAGGAAGCATCTCTCTATCGCTGTCTCATAAAAATACAAGCTGTGAACCAGGAACAGAAACTGCAGACCTCTGCATGCTCCTCTGTCCTTCCATAGGCAGGAGGTGGCGTCTGGAGATAGTATTTGAGGTCTAGCAAATGAAGCAACTGGGACCATGAATAGGATGATCCTGGGAAGAGGGAAGGAACAGTTTTCTTTCTGATACTTAAATTCATGACCTTTACTTTTTATTTTTGGTATAAGTCTCCCCAGATTCAGAAGTCCAGTCACCTAATCAAACACAGCCACACAGCCAGAACTGATTCCTTATCCTGAAGTATACAAGTGGCTAAACAAAACAGAAAATGGATGACTAGAATACGGATTTCCAAACTTTGAGAGTCACTGGAATTATACAGATGAACCCCAGGGAAATTTTAGGGATGATTCCTGAGGAGCTGGCTGGTCTCCTTCACCTCTGAGATTATATCATTCTATAACCACGCTGCTAGGTCTGATAAGTTTCTTCTAGGAGACAAATTTTCATCTTCCCAGAATCTCAGAGAGATTCGACCAAAATAATCTTCTGAATAAAAACTCAATGACATACACTTTCTTTCCTTGGGAAGCAGTGCTGACAATAGCTGGGAAGAGCTGGTGACCTCTAAAGGAAAAACAAATTTAAAGATACAACTATCATTATTCCCATTGGAGAAATATTTATAAATAGAGCCATGGGTTTTCTGCTACTGGATTTGGGCAACTCTCCTCAGAATTGTGTGTGTATTTTGCTCGGAATTTCATTGCACAAACTGGTAGGTATAGTTTGGTTCAGTTTTTAGGTATAGTTTGGTTCAGTTTTTAGCCAGCTGAATTTTTTGGAGTGATAATTTCATCAATAGTTCAATTAAGTTGAAATTTATAGATTTAGAAAGAGATTCTAAACATGATTTGATTTGGGTTTTATGTTTTGTGAAAAATTTTTAAATCTTTTAAGTTGCTCACAGAACTTTCCAAGTATAAAAGATTTGCAAATTGTGGCCAAAGGGGCCAGGGAGGTTTACCTAGCGTTTCCAAGATCCCAGAACTCAGATCCTGGGTGGCACTGGGTCTGGAAGGCTTATTTAGAACAGGCTCCAGATAGGGGCTTCCCAATAATTTCATCTCTATGTTAACGGGAGGAAGATTCAAAACAATTAGAAATTAGAAGTCTTCTTATTGGTTTTTCAGTCTTTAAAATGCAGTAATCTTGGCTTCAAGTAATCATTGCTATAGATTTGGAAGAAAGATGGTACATAAGGGGATGGCAACTTCCCTGGACCTTATGATTACTGTGGATTCTTGTGTTCTGACCCAATAACTGAGCCCTTCCCAAGTGGAATAATTGCAAAGCAGCATAAGTTTTGAAAGAGAAGGAATCAAAGGCATGTAACAAAAGCTTTTGCATTTTCAAAATAAATTACAGGATGATGAAGGTAGGTGACCATCTTTTGTCCAAACTGATTCTCATAGTAAAAAGGATGATATCTTCTTGGGGAAAACTAAAACTGATGAAATAGGTATGAATTTAAATCTGCAAACTCAATACCAGAATTAGTCCAGTTTTTAAAAACAACTTTATTGAAGTGTAACTTGCAGTTCATCCACTGTAACTGTATGGTTTGATGAATTTTAGTAAATTTATGTAGATTTGCCACCATCACTACAATTCAGTTTTAGAATACTTCCATCATCCCCCAAAATTCCTTTTTGTCTATTTGCAGTCAATCCCCACTCCCAGCCTCAGCCCCAGGCAACCACTAATCTGCTTCCTGTCTCCATAGTTTTGCCTTTTCTAGGAATTTCATGTAAATAGAATTGTGCAGTACGTGATCTTTGGTGTCTGGCGTCATTCACTTACATGATGTTTCGAGTTTCATCCATGTTGTTGCATGTGTCAGCAGTTTGGTCCTTACCATTGCTGAGCAGTATGCCAGTGTATGGACAAACCACAGTACGTTTACTCATTCACTATTTGATGGACATGTAGGTTGTTTCCAGTTTAGGGTTATTGCTGATAATGTTGCTGTGATTATTTGCTTACAAGTTTTTGTGTGGACATATGTTTTCGTTTCTCGTAGATAGATAATTAAGAGTGGAATTGCTTGGTCATGTGGGAAGTGTATGTTTAACATTTTGAGAAACTGAAAATGTTTTCCAAATTTGCTGTACCATTTTATTTTCCCACCAACACTATATGACTTGATATAATCAGTCTTTTGTATTATAGTCATCCTAGTGGGTTAAGTATCTTATTGGGGTATTAATTTGCATTTCCCTAATGAAAGTTTGAGAATTTTGAGAATATTTTCATGTGTATATTAGCCATGTGTATATCTTTTTTTGGTAAAGTATCTGTTCAAATTATTTGCCTGTTTTCTATTAGGTTGTTTGTCTTATTGTTGAATTGTAAGAGTTCTTTATATGTTCTGCATACAAGTCCCTTATCAGATACATGACTTGCAGTTATTTTCTCCCAATTTGTGACTTGCCTTTTAATTTTCTTAATGGTTTCTTTTTAAGAGTAAAGGCTTTCAATTTGATGAGGTCTGGTTGACATTTTTTTCATTTATGGATCATGCTTTTGGTATCATATCTAATAAATGTTTGCCTAACCCAAGGTCACAAAGATTTTCTCCTATGTTTTCTTCCAGAAATTTTATAGATTTAGAATTTACATTTACATCTGTGATCCAGTGTGAACTATGTATGGTGTGTATGGTGGGAGGCAAAGGTCTAAGTTCTTTTTTTTTTTTTGGCATATGGATATCCAGTTGTTCCATCCGTTTTTTGAAAAGACTATCCTTTCCCCTATTGAATTGCCTTGGCGCTTTTGTCAAAATCAATTGACCGTAAATATGAAGGTTTATTTCTGGACTCTCTACTCTGCTCCACTGACTATATGTTGTTCCTTACCCCAGCAGCACACTGTCTTGATTACTGAACCTTTATGTAAGTTTTGTATAAGTCCTCCAGTGTTGTTCTTCTTGTGCAGTTTTTTTTTTTTTGTTTTGTTTTTTTTTTTGCGGTACGTGGGCCTCTCACTGTTGTGGCCTCTCCCGTTGTGGAGCACAGGCTCCGGACGCGCAGGCTCAACGGCCATGGATCACGGGCCCAGCCGCTCCGCGGCATGTGGGATCTTCCCGGACCGGGGCACGAACCCGTGTCCCCTGCATCGGCAGGCGGACTCTCAACCACTGCGCCACCAGGGAAGCCCTTGTGCAGTTTTTTATTGTTGTTGAAGTATAGTTGATTTACAATGATTCAGGTGTACAGAAAACATATATATGTAATATATATATATTCTTTTCCATTATATGTTATTACAAGATATTGAATATAGTTCCCTGTGCTATACAGTAGGTCCTTGTTGTTTATCTATATTATATATAGTAGTGTGTGTCTGTTAATCCCAAATTCCCAATTTATCCCTCCCCCCTCTTTCCCCTTTGGTAACCATAAGTTTGTTTTCTCTGTCTGTGAATCTATTTCTGTTTTGTAAATAAGTTCATTTGTATCATTTTTTTAGATTCCACATACGAGTGATATCATATGATATTTGACTTTGTCTGACTTACTGCACTTAATATGGTAATCTCTATGTCCATCCATGTTGCTGCAAATGGCATTATTTCATTCATTTTTATGGTGGAGCAATATTCCATTGTGCATATATACCACATCTTCTTTATCCATTCATCTGTCGATGGACATTTAGGTTGCTTCCATGTCTTGGTCATTGTAAATAGTGCTGCAGTGAACATTGGGGTGCGTGTATCTTTTCGAATTAGTTTTCGTCTTTTCCAGATATGTGCCCAGGAGTGAGACTGCTGGATCATATGGTACCTCTATTTTTAGTTTTTTAAGGAATTTTCATACTGTTCTGCATAGTGGCTGCACCAATTTACATTCCCACCAACAGTGTAGGAGGGTTCCCTTTTCTCCACACCGTCTCCAGCATTTATTATTAAACGTTTTGATGATGGCCATTCTGACTGATGTAAGGTGGTACCTCATTGGAGTTTTGATTTGCATTTCTCTAGTAATTCTTATGCAGTTTTTTGTTGTTGTCTTAAGTCCTTTGAATTTTCATATAAATTTTATAAAATTTAGAATCAGCTTGTCAATTACTGCAGAACAAGATCTTTTATCCTGTGACTTTATCAAATTTGCTTATTAGGTCTAGTACATTGTTTGTAGATTTTATAAAATTTTCTTGTCTACGAGATTATATCATGTGCACATAAAGACAATTTTGCTTCTTCCTTTTAATCTGTATGCCCTTAATTTTTTTCAGCTGCCTATTGTGTTGGCTAGAATGTCCAGTACAATGTTGAATAGGAATGGTCAGAACAAACATCCTTGCCTTATTCCCAGTCTTAAGGGGAAAGCATTCAGTCTTTCACCATTAAATATGATGTTAACAAAGGTTTTTCATAAATGCTCTTTATCAGGTGGAGAAAGTTCACTTTTATTTCTGGTTTGTTGAGTTTTTCAGATATCATGAATAAATATTAAAATTTGCCAAATATTTTTCTGCATCTGTTAAGATGATCATGTGGGTTTGTCTTTTATTCTTTTGATATGGTGTGTTACATTTATTGATTTTTGGATATTAGGCCAACGTTATACTCCTGAGGTAAATCCCTTTTGGTCGTGGTGATTATTTTTAATGTTGCTAGATTTGGTTTGCTATTTTTTGTGAAGGGTTTTGCATCTATATTCTGAGGAATATTGATTTATAGTTTCCTTTTCATGTGACTTCTTTGTCTGGCTTTACTATCAGGCTAATACTGAGCTACTAAAATGAGTTTGAGAGTGTTCCCTCATCTTCTGTTTTCTGAAAGAATTTGTGTAGGATTGGTATTGTTTTTTCATTAAATGTTTCATAGAAGTCAACATCAGGACCTAGGCTCTTCTTTGTGGGAAAATTTTAAATTATTAATTCAATGTTCTTTGTTGATGTAGGTCTACTCAGATTTTCCATATTTTTTCCACGAGTCAATTTTGATAATGTGTGTGTGTGTATTAGGAGTTTGTCCATTTCATCTAGATTGTCTATTTTGTTGGAATAAGTTGTTCATAATAATCCTTTAAACTTCTATCGGGTAGTCCTGCTTGAATTGGGTTGTTATAGTTTTCCATTGACTTTAATCACAAGGGCATGGTACTGCTAAGAGATGACATAAGGAATCTCCTGTATTCCAGAAATATTCTTCCTCACTTCCATTCTGTAGTAGCAGTCCAAATTCCCATTGGTAATCAGGATTAATCACCCTCACCATCTGTGGGCATGTAGCATACCTTATCTACCTTTCTTTGTCTGTTGATTCAGAGTTATGAGGAGACCAAAGTGGCTGGGTCACAGTCTTAACTTCCAGTTCAGTGGAATCCTTGCTGTGTCTCCTGGTAAATGCATTTTCTACCTTGGAACCAAGACCTCTAGACCAGGAGAGAATTAGGTTGTGGGGTCAGGAAGCAACAATTTTGCTGGTGGATCACTAGGAGTAATAGTAAATGGTGCCACTCTTTTTTTAAATTTTTTTTTATTTTTTGCGGTACGCGGGCCTCTCACTGTTGTGGCCTCTCCCGTTGCGGAGCGCAGGCTCAGTAGTTGTGGCGCGCGGGCCTAGTTGCTCCGCAGCATGTGGGATCTTCCCAGACCAGGGCATGAACCCGTGTCCCCTGCATCGGCAGGCAGACTCTCAACCACTGCGCCACCAGGGAAGCCCTGGTGCCACTCTTATCTCCACTTTTTCAGTGCTGGACCTTGAGTCCTGGATATGGGAGAACGAGCACCTTGTATCAGATGCTGATTCAGAGCATACACAGCCTTCTGGAAGACCTTGCCCCAGCCACCTAGCTGGTGCTTAACTGAGTCTTTAAAAGGCTGAGCCAACAGCTTCAAGACGGTGCGGAACATTGTAAGATTGGTTAATTCCATGAGCACGGGCCCATTTCTGCATTTCATTTGCTGGTTAGAAACAGTGCTGTGTGGAATACCATGGTGGTGGATAAAGTATTCTGTAAGCCCGCAGATGGTAGTTTGGGCTGAAGCGCTGTGGGCAGGGACTGCAAATCCCACTCTAGAGTGTCTATTTCAGTAAGAACAAAGTGCTATCCCTTCCATAATGGAGTGGGTCCAGTGTAACCAACCTGCCATCAGGTAGCGGGCTGATCACCTGGGGAATAGCGCCCCATCTGCCACTATTGGTGACCTCTGCTGCTGGCTGACTGGGCACTCAGCAGTGGCTGTAGCCAGATTGTTGCCCTTGGTGAATAGAAGTCCTTGCTCCTCAGCCCATGTATAACCTCCATCCCTGCCACCATGGCCACTTTGTTCATGAGCCTATTGGCTGGGGAAGGAGTCTGACTGGTATCCACAAAATAGGTCATCCTATCCATTTGATTATTAAAAGCTTCTTCCACTGAGGTTACCCTTGGTAAGCATTAACATGGAACATAAATATCTTCTTTTTCACAGTGTCTTGCAAGGCAACTACTTCAGGAGAGGTCATTATAATTTCCTTGGGCAAAGCAGGACTAATATGCTCAGATGGGGGTGGAAGGGATGCTTCTACTGGCAAAGAAGACTCATGTGAGTCCCCGTTTCACTTGACTAGGAGGAAATTACAACCCTATTATTTTGAGGAATCAGCTTTGTCCCAGGGTTTGGTGCATTAAGGCATTATGGAGGCCCCTCCAGTTCTAGGTCCTCTCTAGTTACCACCTGTTTGTCCATTCTCTGTTTTCCCCTCAGGGCCAAGCCTGGGCTCCAGGAATCTTTGGTGAGTCTGTAACCAGTTAGCAATTCCTCTCTGAAGTCCCGTCATCTCCTTTCCAGTTCCAGGAATCTCTATTTCCTACCTTACTGCTCCTCAGAGACACTCTTCCTGCCCTGAGCTCTAGAAGAATAGAGACTTCAATTGCTCTAGAATTGATGTCTGCCTTCTGCTCTGCCGAGATCCCCTTCAAGAAATTACAAAGCTTGGCTTCCTGCCTGAAATGAGGGTAGGGGAAAATACAGGGATCAGGAATACAGTTTACACTTTATTATATTACCCCGTGGTTGGGGTGAGATACCAAAGTTGATGAAGATGGAGGGAAAGACTTCCTGACTTCTCTCTTTCTAGAGAACTTAATTTCTCCATCTGCATAAGGCATGATAGACTTTCCCAAGAACCGGACGCTGTTCCTCCCTTTACATCCTCCACCTCTAGCCTCGGAGGGTTATGTTTGAGAGTTTGTTAGTGTTCAGTCTGTGTGACTAGCTTCTGGTGATAAATCTTATGTTTGAATTGTGGGGACGGCCAGCAACCAAAGTAAATAGTGCTTGTTGTGAGAGGGCTGCCTGGGTGGCCTGCGGGCTGCACTTCGGCTGCCTGACTGGCCCCTCGAAGTCACTGCTGATTGTGGATTCCCCAGGGCTCTGCTGCAAGGGTGGCTCAGGTCTCTGCGGAGCCCTCTGGTTCCTCATCTCCCTCAGCTAGGACCTGAGCAACTCTGCCCTTCGCACGGGGGATCAGGCCTCCTCTCCCCACATCAGGGTGACGGCAAAAAGAGTGCCAGGGTTCTGTACATCCCTTCCTTTGGAATCGCCCTCTCAGCCCAGCACCACAGGCTGTTTCCTGGGCAGAAGAAGATGGTTCTCTGCAGTGCACTAGACAAGAGGAAGGCCTCGGCTGTCGTGCACGCAGCTGCCCAAACTCACCTTGCTCATTCATTCCTCCATACCTTTGCTTTTGACATGTCCTCTGCCTGGAGTGTCTTACCTTACTCTCTCCTTTTCTCCTGGTGAAATTCCTACTTATTCTTTAAGGCTCAGTGAAAACACCATCTCTTCTGAGAAGCCACCACTTCTCTCCCCTAACACTTGGTCCCCAGAGCTTTTTGTTCCTAGCTCTGTCATAACACTTACCATATCGGATTATGGTGAGTTATTTACCTGCCCAGGTGCAAGAACTTTGTTTTAAAAAAATTCTTTATTCTTAGGGTCTGGGTCGATGCCTGATGCACGTCAACGATGGTGATGATTAGGATAATAATAACAGCTATTATTCATTACATGCTTAGCAGTTGCAAGGCACAGTGCTAAGAGCTCCACACACATTATATCATTTATGCCCATCACACTTCTAGGGGTAGCTATTGATGTTAACCTAGTTTTGGGTGAATTTTTAGAAATTCCTTAGATGGAGAGGGAGAAGAATATTTCAGTTTAAAAGAAGGAGCAAGGGTGGGGAAGCATGGCCTGTTGAGGGCAGGAAAATGGTCCTGGAAGGGGATACAAAAGAGAAAAATGAGGCTTGAAAGGTGAGCTGGTACCATATTATAAACGCTTTTGGATGCCCCCAAGGCATTGTAGTTTCTTGATAGGCAATAGGGAACTGTCAAGGAGGGGCCAATGTGATCTGAGCCAGAGGCTAGAAACTGGTGGCAAGCTGTGGCAATGACCTAGGTGAGGCCCAAGTGTTTATCACCCATCTCCCGGGGGCCACGCTTGGGGCTGGATTCCAGAGCCCAGGCCTGACGGGTGCTTACAATCAGGCGAGAAGGCAACGCAGAGTTGTAGGCACCAAATTTGGTGGGCACACAAGGAAGGAGCGTGGCGGGGGTGGCCCTGCAGCTGGGGAGGGTAGGGACAGGGTAGGCATCAGGAAAGATTTCAGTGGAGAAGATGCTTGACCTGAGACTCTATTTACCTGGTCAAGAAGGTGGGGAGGAGGAGAGGAGAGGGGAAGGGAGGCACCAGCAAGAAGAAAGCACTGAGGAATCAACAACACAACCAGTTAGTGGGAATTTCTGGGTTTTGTTCATTCATTATTTTGTTTTATAAAACTTCTTTTGCTTACTTAAGTAATGCTTGTTTATTGTAGAAAATGTGTCAAATATAGAACAACAAAAAGAATAAAGCTATAATCTCACTAACTCGAGATAAATATTTAAAAATTAGGTATATATTCTGCCATTTTTATGTGAGTGTGTGTTTGAATAAAAATAAATGTGCATTTATGTGTGTGTATATATATACACATACATATATTAATGTATCAGTAAGTAACAAAATGTAAGTGTACATGCTTATACCTCTCCATCTTATGTCTATACTGTGTATATCAAATATCCTGCTTCACCAGCCTTAGGTATAAAATAAGATTACATTTCTTTAATGTACAAACTTGACAGGCAGGCTAGTTTTCCTCTGGGATTCTCAAGTAGTTTCTAGGAATATTCAAAAAACCCTTACATATTCCTCAACCTGTCTTAATAACTGCTCTCCATCTTCCCCCGGACGTATGTCTAAGATTTAAATAGGGAAAAGATGTATGGGTAGACTATTCATTCCAACTAACCCTAGAAGGAAAACACTTCCTGGGCCAGGAACCATGTCTTTCTTGTCAATTGCTATACCCCCAGTGCTTAAATAACACCCACCACATGATAGATGTTCAGTAAATATGCTGAATAAATAAATGAATTCAAATGTCTACTTGTTCATACAATGAACATTTATTGAACATTTTTGATGTGACGAGTTCTGTGCTGGGGAATAAAACTTTCATCTATGATGGATATAACTTAAAGATAAGCAGCTTTTAAAAACAAACTAGGCTTCCATGGGAGGCAGTGAGCTTCCTAGCATAGGAGGTATTCAAGCAGACTACTGACCAAGATTGTAGAAGGAATTCCTGCTTTGGGAGGAATGTTGGACTAAATGACCACTAATGACCCTTTCAAATGTAAAATTCTATGATTGAATAAATTTTAGATAATAATTTCTAACTTATGAGTCATAACAACCAAATAGGTGACAGAAGGTCTCCAAAGGAGATATATTTGCAAATGAAAAGCAAATGTTCTGATGGGATCTAAATATTTGTTGATAATAAATGAGATTTCTTGAGAAGACAACAGGTTGTTGCTCTTGACTAGAGATAGATCATTTTAAAATAATGGAATTAGAGAAGTACTGTATTTCAGAATGTGTTTAAACATTTGTTCTTTAATCCATTTACCATATTCAAAACCCATATTTACAAACAAAATAGCCAAGACCTGAATAAGACAACTAAAACAAGCTTTGGATGAATCTTTTTGAGAAAGCCTAAAGGTCTGGACTTTGTTCATTGTTTGGGAAATCTGACTTCAACACTTTAAGACAAAAATTTCAATATGTTGGTCTTAAAGACGTGGGATTCAAAATTCATTCATTTATTCCTTCATTCAAGAAGTACATAGCTGGAAAAATATATATATAGCTGGGAAAAAAAAAGACATAGTTAACATCCACTAAAACACTACAGACTGAGCAATATGAATAATTCCAAAAGGAAAATGAGATAATCTATGATATATTTTAACAGGTTTTTAAAACATTTATTCTATTACAAAATCATAATCATCCATTAAATAAAATTTTTTTTAAAAATGGAAACAGTAAAAAGATCACCCATAATCATATTATTTAATAAATAACTACTATTATTATTTTTTATTTCTTTTGAGTATTTTTACACATGTAATTTTTATGTAATTATAATATCACTGTAGAAGTTATTTTGAACTTTAAAATACTAATCTTTGGATAGGTTGGTGGAAATTTCTTAGTTTGTTGGAACTTAAACCTAACTCCCTAGAGCTTTAGTTTATGTGCCTTGGCTTTCCTTTGTGGACCTTAAATATAAATCTTTTGAATTAAAAAGAAATTAAAACATAGGTTTGTGTTTAAACAACATTAAAGTGGCTTTAAAAAAACTAGAATTAATAAAAAACAAAAGCGAAGCTAGAATTTTATAAATTTAATGGCCAGATTGTAAAATTAGATTACAGATTAGTATCTGGATACCTAAATGGCCAGAACTGACAGTTGTTGCCATCAGCCTTAATGGCACATAGTGTCAACCATAGATTATTTGGCCACTGTTTGTTAAATGGCAGTCTCCTTTGTTAGACTCTAGGCTCTGTGAGGCCGGGGCTATGTCTGTCTAGTCCACAGCAGTATCCCTAGTGCTTGCTTATTGCCTGGTGTAGGCTTGGTTCTTAGTAAAATTTGAATAAGTCAGTGAGTGATTCATTTACTGGGAGGTTTGGGGGTGGCCATGCATCCATCCATCCGTTCATTCATCCATCATCAGATACCTTATGGAGAACCTGCCATGCACCAGGCACTTTGCTGGGCACCACAGACACAGGGTTGAGCAGATGTAGCCCACCCACCCTGGGAGGAGGAGCTTGCCACCTGGTGGAAAAGGAGTAAAGTCCTTCACCATGGGCCCTCAAACACCTCTTCCATGGATCTCTTGCCTGATGGTCTACTATGGAAACTATTCCTTTGTATCAAGGCACTGTTCCTTTAAATCACAAATATGCTGGGAGATGGGCTTGTCAGTCATTCACAATTCAGGGTTTTTGAGAACTAGTTTCTCAAATTTTGGAGGGGAAAGGGAGAAGGCAGGTCATACAGCCATGGAAGGAGCATTCAGGGAATCATTTTCTCCCTTCTCTGTAGCAGGAGGCCCCAGGCCGTGGGGAGGCAGCAGTGTAACAGCAAACATGCTCAATTGGCTGAGTCCATCACCACCTGTGAGGTGACAGGCAGCTCAGATGCCCTACCTGCCTAAAGACGATGCAGATCAAATGGGGCTGCAGGTATGTTGGGGCCCTGGGAGTCACACCGGCCACGCTCTCCCCCCGCATCAGGGAGGAGGCCAGCCTCCCAGACCTGCTGCTCTACAGATGCCTCTCCTGTGCAGCTTCTTCTCTAGAGGAAGCCCTTTTGGTCTCCTGCCACAAGAACACTAGCTGGGTCTCCTTTTCCCTCTGTCTTGTGGGCAGAGGCTGGAGCTGAGCTCCCAGCCGCCCCAAGTAGGAAGGAGGCTGTGCTGGAGAAAAGTCAGACCTAGGGGGAGAGGCAGAGCTTGAACCAAACTCTACTTTATTGCCACACAGTCCCAGCCACCAGGGCAGCCCTCCTAGCCCCCTGCAGCTCCTGGCCTTGGGGCACTGAGCCTCCTGAGAGGCGGCCCACAGAGGCCTGTCATGCTCTGTCCTGTCCAGCAGGACCTCATTTCAGTCACATGAGCGTGAGGACAAGGCAACTCCCCCCTCCTTCCCTGACTCACATGGAGGTGATTGTGCAGGGCTGCAGTCAGGGTGGAGGTGGTGATTGTGCAGGGCTGCAGTCAGGGTGGAGGTGGGGAGGGGCTGGAGTGGAGGCCTCACTTTGCCTCTCCCTCAGCTCCGGTGGATTCCCAGTTTCTAGCTCATTCTCTGTGTAGTTCTCACACTCTCTCCTCTCCCCGTGAGGTGGACCCGAGAGGAGGAGAGACGCTCAAATAAACACAAGGCCAATGGCTCCCTCAGCTGGTCTCAGACAGGAAGCTCTGTCTCTTAGACCTCAGAGAAGGCTTGGGGAAGGGAGGAAAGGTGGCCTTCCTACGCTGCATTCCTGAGGGAAGCATGCATCGTGTCCACGTGGTTTTACCTGTTAGCAGTGCCATAGTTTTAAAAAGTTACAGTATAAAAATTAGAGTTGGGATGGTTGAGGAAATGAGGCCTGTTTTGTTGAGTATAAATATGAATGCAAGGAAATAACTGCTCATTTCTGTAAAAGATTTTATTCAAGTATTAATTTCACCCTGTATTTTAAAAAGACTAGTGCGGGCTTCCCTGGTGGCGCAGTGCTTGAGAGTCCGCCTGCCGATGCAGGGGACACGGTTTCGTGCCCCTGT
This sequence comes from Delphinapterus leucas, assembly GCF_059928025.1. Taxonomy (NCBI): domain Eukaryota; kingdom Metazoa; phylum Chordata; class Mammalia; order Artiodactyla; family Monodontidae; genus Delphinapterus; species Delphinapterus leucas. Next base: position 107,280,534 of record NC_143129.1, read on the forward strand.
CCGGGGAGATCCCACATGCCGCGGAGCGGCTGGGCTCGTGCACCATGGCCGCTGAGACTGCGTGTCCGCAGCCTGTGCTCCGCAACGGGAGTGAGAGGCCCGCGTACCGCAAAAAAAAAATAAATAAATAAAATAAATAAAAATAAAAAGACAAGTGCCTGAGCATTGATTTTTCACATTCAGATGTGAAGCAGTTAGTAAAGGTGTTATTATTTCTATTTCTGACAGGTGGGGAAACTGGGGCTGCAGAGGAGCCATAGGACCTTCCCTGTGGGAGAATCTTGAGTCTGTGCCCTGAGCTGGTTCTTGAGGACTATGGTCACACGAGCCAAGTCTGAACATTGCAGAATCCCGACACACAGTGAGCTCTTAATAAATGCCAGCCAATCAGAGCCCCCCGCCCTTTACATAACTTCTCTGGTGTCCTATGCGTTTCCTCTTAGCATGCCATGCACCAGGCAGTTGACCTTTGAACTACATGGTTTGAACTGCACAGGTCCACTTATACACGGATCTTTTTCAATAGTAAATACTATAGCACCATACGATCTGCGGTGGGTTGAATCCGAGGATGTGGAACGGTGGATAAGTAGGAATCGTGTATATGGAGGGCCGACTATAAGTTATACACAGAGTTTTGACTTCGTGGTGGGTCAGCGTCCCTAACCCCTGTGTTGTTCATGGGTTCAATGTATATACTTATTTGTTCAACGTCAATCCTTCCACACCCATTTCTTTTCTTGTTTTCTTTTTTGGAGTATAGTTTCTTCAGTTTCAGGTGTAGAGCACAGTGAATCAGTTATACATACACATGTATCCACTCTTTTTTAGATTCTTTTCCCACGTAGGCCACTACAGAGTATTGAGTAGAGTTCCCTGTGCTCTGCAGTAGGTCCTTATTAGTTATCTATTATATGTATAGTAGTGTATATACGTCAATCCCAATCTCCCAATTTATCCCTCTTCCACCCTCCATTTCTTTTTTTTCTTTTTTAGATTTTCTTTTTTGATGTGGACCATTTTTAAAGTCTATATTGAATTTGTGACAATATTGCTTCTGTTTTATGTTTTGGTGTTTTGGCCCAGAAGCATGTGGCATCTTAGCTCCCCGACCAGGGATTGAACCCACACTCCCTGCATTGGAAGGTGAAGTCTTAACCACTGGACCACCAGGGAAGTCCCATCCCACCCTCCATTTCTTGACGACAGATACCAAATCTGTTTTGTTCAACACCTGTGTGCTAGCGAATTGCCTGACACAGTGGAGGCCCTCGCCAAATAGGTTCTAAAGTAATGAATGAAAAAGTCTTTCTCATAGCAATTCTGCACAGTTGTGACACTTGGCCACTTTTTGCCTCAATTGCTAGTTAATTAAATGGGAGTAATATATCCTTTCTCAAGGATCAGTTGCCCTTCTGAAAGTTGGGAAATGCTGATGCTTGGGAAATGCTGCTGTCCCCGTGCTGTCCAGGCTGGTGTGCTGGAGAGCACTCTCCCAGAGGCTCCACAATGCCACGGCCAATTTCTTCTCTTTCCCCACCCATGTATTAATTGGAAGGAGATGTTACCTTTCACAAGACCCAATAATATTCTTAATTTATACCCCAAACAGAAGTTTGGACATTGCCGTATTATGAAGGAAAATCAGATCAGAAACTATCTCAAGGAACTCCTGAAGTAGAGGCCCTTTGAAGGCCGCCATTGGTCATGGATCATTTGTCTAAAATCTTCTGTTGTGTTCTCTTTTCCATGCCCCAGGCCAGGCACTGGGAGTCCATTCAGAAGCTACCCAGTGTGCAGACACTGAGGCATGTGTTAATGACACCGTGTGTGTGTGTGTGTGTGTGTGTGTGTGTGTGTGTGTGTGTGTGTGTCCCGGAAGCAGGCCAGGTGCTCAGGGAGAGGCCTAAGGATCTCTAGTAAGTCTTGAAGGACAAATGCAAATTAGGAAGCAAAAGAAGATGTTCAAGGTCATGGGTCCCCTACTCCTGGGCCACGGACCAGTACCAGTCGGTGGCCTGTTAGGAACTGGCCGCACAGCAGGAGGTGACCTGCGGGTAAGCGAGTGAAGCTTCGTCTATATTTACAGCCACTCCCCATCGCTCACATTACCTCTTGAGCTCTGCCTCCCGTCAGATCAGCAGCGGTATTAGATTCCCATAGGAGCTTGAACCCTCCTGTGAACTACACATGCGAGGGATCTAGGTTGCGTGCTCCCTATGAGAATCTAACGCCTGATGATCTGAGGTGGAGCTGAGGCGGTGATGCTAGTGCTGGGGAGCAGCTGCAAATACCGATTATCATTAGCAGAGAGATTTGACTGCACAGAGACCATAATAAATCAATGCACTCGAATCATCCCGAAACCACCCCCCACCACCCCATCGGTAGAAAAATTGTCTCCCACGAAACTGGTCCCTGGTGCCAAAAAGGTTGGGGACCACTGTTCTAGGTGAAGAGGACAGGATGATGAAAGCCACAAAGGTGTGAGAACTCCCAGCAAGTCTGGAATCCATCTCTGCATGTTTTCTTAGGGTGTGTATATGGCTTAGTGGTTACTGTTTGTTCCAGGTGACAATGCTTTCTTACCTTGGAGTGTCTGCAAGAGTGGTTACCCAGTGTGATTCTGAGAAACCCCACTCCTGGCCAGCTGATGCCAGTGGGGGGATGAGAAGGCACCCCATTTCCAGCTACTTCCTTAACAGGGATCCCAAAAGAGCACTGTATTGCTATATTTATGATTCAATTTTTGGAAATGGAAAGACCTCTTGCCAAATCCCTGCCAACAGAGGTGGGAACGAGGATGGGGCGCCCAGGGCCTGGGAGAGGTGGATGGGCTAAACCTTGGGGTTTCCCAGAATTTCAGAAGGGGCTGAAATGGGTAGTTTGGCTGGCCTCCCCTGGACGCTGATGTCTGAGACCTCTGTGGAAAAGCCCAGTGGGTTGCACGCTTGCCCTCTGGCTGGCTTGTGAAGGAACACGGCCTGAGCCAGTTTGGGCCAGTTTACCTTTAGGGTGGACCACGGGGCAGTAGGCCTGGGAGAGGCGCCCCCTCAGATCAGCCTGTTCCTCAGCACAGGAGGTTGCTTTGTTTCCCTCAAGGCTGGTCTGCTTATGTTGACACTGATTCTTGTAAAGTGATGCATGGGCAGGGTTTTACTCACGGGTGAAAAGATCTCCATGAGGTCATTTTGCTCCTACCTGGGAGGTAAAGCCTTCTTTCTAACTCAGGCTGATACAGGGTTTTGTACCACCATCGTCACCGTAAACTACTGAGTTGCCCATTTTCTTATTGAGGCTCCTACAAGTTACCACATTTCTGGGGTGTCCAACTCTCACCAGCAGCTCAGGTTTCTGTCCCAGTGAACTAATGTCCTCATCAGTGGTTCCCTCCGATGAGCTGAGGAAAGTGGAGAGTCCAAGGACTGAAGACTAATCGGGGAAAGTGGGCACTTAAACTTCCTATCCGATCAAAGATCCCTTTGCTCTAGTCTAGCCTTCTCAGGGTTTGGGGTGCAGTGAGAAGTGGATCTACTATTTATCTCACATATTTTCATGTCTCCGGGCTCCTCCTTCACTGGAACCACAGACCGGAAGGGACCTTCGGGATGATTTAGCCCACCCTGCATCGCGCGTTGTGCTCAAAGGCCCAGAGACGTTATGCCTGAGAGCACACAGTTATCAGTGAAGGGATGGACCCAGAACCCAGGCTTTTTGACATCCAGCTCAGTGCTCAGTCCACCAGCCCACGCTGCCTCCATGCTCATGTTCAGCCCTGGGTATTTTATTACCTTCTTTCCCCCAACCCTTTGTGGTTTTGTAACCAGAGCACAGTGGTCTTTATGTAGATGATACTTAGGAAAAGTGTAGCCTAACTTTTGGTTTGCTGGGGGTTGTCATGTCAGCTTTCAGGAGATGCACTAGAAGTGTGTGGGGAAACGCTGCAAGGCATCCTCCGTGACTTCCACGTTCGGTTTTCAAGGAATGGGGCAGTGATATCATTCATTCTTGAACAGAAAAAACAAACCAAGCTTGTTTTCAGGGTCTAGCACAGCACTTCACACAGAGGCTGGAATTCCCCTACTGGCCATCATGCTGAGTACAGGGCATCACCAGTCCTGTAAAGTCTCTGGATCTTTTGGGCTTAAATGGAAAAGCATCATCTCTGAGGTGGGGAAGAAAGTACAGGCTTTGTAGTTTCACATAAGTAAAATCCAAGTAATATCCCTTGGAATATTAGCTACCACTGTGGCCTGTTTTCTATGTGTCAGTTATGGTGCTCCTAGTAACTCATTCAGTGCTCAGCCCTAAGTGGTGCCATTATATTATTCCCAATTTTATGAATGAGAAGAGTGAGACTCAGTTGCTTGTCCAAAGTCATAAGGTAGAATGTTGCAGAACGTGGAGTCAAATTGGCTGACTGTAAGCCCTCCAATCCAGAAATGTCTGAAGACATGGCAGGAGGGCTCCCAGGGATAAAGGCCATTGAGCTGCCATCTCCTGCCAGATGCTGGGCTTCTGTTCTCCACGCTCAGACTCCTAACGGGGACAGCAGAACACTTGTTCACGTTCTCACCTCCACATCCTATCCCCACGGAAGGGTGAAAAAGAAGCAGAGGAGATCCAGCCACCTCCACTCGCCCTCTCAATGTTTGTCACCATGAGCTGCAACAATGAGGATGGACTGGACTCTGGTGTGATGGGTTGGCACATGGTCTCAAGTTTCTGGTCCAGGGGTTTGGAACACAGCTGCACTTGCTCTGGGGAGGAAGAGGGATGCTGTTTACCAGCACCAAGTCTCTGAACTCATTCTAGTGACCTTTGAGAATTCACTCTTTATGGGAATAAAAGTTATGGAGAAGGAATTTTTTGATCCTCTACACACGTCTAGGTCAAATTATTATTGCCAAATAAAACAAGTATAAATTTCCCCTCCCATAATCTTAAACAGACATATTCTAGAAATATTTCGTCCATGTCTTCAGAAGATTGCTTTGCTTTTTCTGGTGTCAGGTCAACAGAAAAATGTGACACCCTGGTCGTGAAAGCCTGGGTCAGTTTTTGAGCAGTATCTGTATAACTGGTAGATTTTATTCTCTTATTACTTTTTGTTTGCCCTTCATGATACACTCCGCAATAGAACTAAAGACACTCTCTGTTCTAAGGAAGCTCATGATCTAATGATGCCATTGGGAAGTCACTGGTTTTTATTGTGGATATTTTGCAAATCAAAAAAACAAAAAAGGTCAATGCAAGTCGTAATCCATATAAATAAACCTATTAAGAAGGAAATGGAGAAGCTACAAAGTATCACTGGAGATTTGTTATTCTCGGAGTTTGTTTTTCTCTCTGTAAGGAAATGGGTTGTTTTTTTTTTTTTGGTTTTGTTTTTAAAACCAATTGCAAAAAAACCCCATTAAACCTGGTGGGAGGATGTACCCATAGGACCACTTTACAAGGAGCAATGAGCACTTGAAAATTATCAATATTCCTTTACATTTAGGAACACTTTGAGTGCTCTGAGTGAATTAACGAGAGGGAGTAAAGAGCTAGGTAAATATGTAAAGTCCATTCTGCAGTTAGTTTTCCAGAGGGATGCTCAGTTATATAAGGAAGGGAGCAAAGGTTAGAGAGCTAGAGTCCAGGTGATTCTACCCGGAAGGTTTTCCCAGAGCAGTGGGGAAGAAGAAGAATGCCTTACTCTCTGGACTGGCTGGAAATGCCCTGGCCTGGCGCTTCCCTGGCGTGAGGAGTGTCACCATCCCTCCCTGCTGTTCCCCTTCCCACCCTTGCCCTTTCATAATCCCCAAGGAACCTGAAGCCCTCAAGCCAGTCAGGCTCACTGAGGCTCTGTGTATCTCCCACGATCTTCTCTGACACATGGAAGAAGAAGGAATATTTCTGAGTTCGATGATTTGCTTCTAGTTCATTTAAGGATCAACAGCCAAAGGTGGAAAAGGGATGTAAAGACTAGATCCAGGTGAGGCAGTGGCGACGGCGGCAGCGAGAGGATGAACAACAAGTTCGACGCATTGAAAGATGACGACAGTGGGGACCATGGTCAGAATGAAGAAAACAGCACACAGAAAGATGGTGAGAAGGAAAAAACGGAACGAGACTAGGCTCAGAGCAGCAGCAAGAGTAAGGCTGTTGTCCCTGGGCCAGCAGAGCACCCCCTGCAGTATAACTACACTTTCTGGTATTCCAGGAGAACCCCTGGCCGTCCCACCAGCTCACAGAGCTACGAACAGAATATCAAACAGATTGGCATCTTTGCCTCTGTGGAGCAGTTCTGGAGGTTTTACAGCCACATGGTACGGCCCGGGGACCTGACAGGCCACAGTGACTTCCACCTCTTCAAAGAAGAATTAAACCCATGTGGGAGGATGATGCAAATAAAAATGGTGGCAAGTGGATTATTCGGCCGTGGAAGGGCTTGGCATCCCGTTGCTGGGAGACTCTCATCCTGACTATGTTGGGGGAACAGTCCATGGTTGGGGAGGAGATCGGTGGGGCTGTGGTCTCTGTCCATTTTCAGCAGGACATTATTTCAATACGGAATAAGAATGACAGCGACCAAGCCACCACAGCCCGCATCCGAGATACGCTTAGGCAAGTGCTCAACCTACCTCCCAACACCATTATAGAATACAAAACCCACACCGACAGCATCAAGGGTAATTCAAGCTTTCGAAATACAAAAATCACATTGTGAAAGTACACAAGCTGGCAATAATCTTTTTCTGTATGTGTGTGTTTGTCCGAAACGGATGGGAGGTCTCCGGCTGGCCCTTCCATCTGCTCACTGAGGGGACGTCCCTGAGCCTTGTGCTCCCCTTTTGCACTCATTCCTGGAGGACGGATTCCGCTAGACACCCTCCAGCATCGCTGACTTTATAAAGCGGAAAAAATGGAAAACGTGACTTTGTAATAGACAAACTTTTTTTTAATGGGGTTCTGTGGGGGGAGTTCAGCCTTTCCTTTTGCTGTGTGCTGTCCAGATGCCTCCCGGGCACCCTGTCGTGCTCTCCTCTGCTGTGCGAAGGGCGTCGTGACCACGTGTACAGGCCAGAGCTGTCGACTGAGCGTGATCAGTATTATGAACGTCTGTGCATCCAGGAAAAGCTTTTCGTTGGAGAGTCCCGGAATAGCTATAAATGCTGTCTTCTAGATCTGCCATTAAATTATTGGGACACTTTGTTTAAAAAAAAAAAAGACTAGATCTAAACATTGTTAAGGTAGAAAACTGGTACTTTGAGAGTCTGCATTTCTGCATTCAAGGGTAGAAATGGAAATTTACCTTTGGGGCACCCTAGTCATTTTTGAAGAAACGGTTAGGTGGCCCTTCCTCCATGATGCTGCCCAGTGTAGCAGCAGGTGACCTTGTTTTCCCATTTTGGAATACCTGGGAGGTGCATTTTGTTCATTGCTGTATCTGTAGCACCAAGAGCTGTGCCTGGTGCAAAACAGATAACTATCTGTAGGAATGAATGAATGTGTGATCAGTGGAGGTAATTCTCTTAGGCCGCCAAGGTGTGAGGGCTGGGAAGCACGTCTGAGAACCCTGCTTGGGAGCTTGACATGCACTTTTTAAGAAGTTATATAATTAATAGTGACCGGAAGGAGTTGAAATAGCACTCTTGGCACCACAGTTACCTTAGGCACTTATGGCTTGACCTGAGGCCCTTGCACAGTCTGTCACACTGTTTCCATTGAAAATGCATCTGAGTCCCAAGAATTGGCTTATAAGTGACCTTGGGAAATACAAACCAATCTTAGTTGAAACCTGCCTGAAACTCTGGTTCAGCTGTGGCTGTTTAGTAATATGTCCACAAATGAGGCATTGCTGGGAAACCCATTGGCCTTTATTCTTGTGCTTTGCTCCTAGCAGGAAGCGTTGGTGTAGTATCAGGAATGTAGACTTGGACTTCGTAGACCACTTTGCAGCGGTGACATTTTCCTAAGTGTCCCAAGAAGACCAGAGGATCTTAAATGGGCCAGGGAGAGGTCCTTCCAGGTATGTTAATATCTTAGATGCTCTGGCTGAGCAGAGTGTGACTCAGAAACATCCAAGTGGCCACCAGCAGTCACGAGTTTCAGTAAGATGCAGATGAACCAGAGAAAATCAGGGTAACATCACAGAAGATCCTAAGGTTTGACATGAGGCTGGTTGATCAGCTCTGAGAGATGGCTGGGCTATCACACACAGCAAATAGCATTATTGCATAATGATGCAGGTTTGAAGGGATATTCTCCATGTAGGCTCATTTAGGCACCCCAACTTGTTCTCCTGAAGGTTGGGGTTTGTGAGAAGCAGGGAGTCTCAGATGGCATCTGTGCTGAGGCCACAGATATGCAGGCAGAAGCCTGGCACCTTGTTCTTCTGCATGAGGACCCTAGGGCCTCAGGGGAAGGTGGAGAGTCTAAGGCCTTCTGGCCATAAGACAGTGCCACCCTGCTGACGGAGGGGCTGATATCAGCTCAGAGAGAAATCCAGGCTGACTGCTCAGATGTACTTCCTGGAACATGAAGAAGGGGCTAGCAGGTCTTGGCAGGGCATAAGGACAGTGTTGTAATATACTAAGGAAGAGAGAGATTTTTAAGTAGTAGGAGAGGTTATGCAATCTCCACCAGGATGTGGGGAATCAAGGTAGGGTGAGGGGCAGCACTGACCTCTTCAATGAAGGCAGTATCAGTGGTCACTGTGTCCCCTATCAGGGGCTCCTCTGCTAGTGTCCGGTTGCAGTGACACTTGTAGCCTCTTGTGTGGGGAGGGAGAAAGCCATGAAGGGCATTAACCAGCCTGAGCAGAAAGATGACACCGGGTTAGCTTCATTTTCAGGTTGGCTCTGCTCGAGCGGTGACAAAGAGAAGCACTGGTAATGCCAAGTTCATATCCCACCAGCTTGTTACCAAAGTGGGAAGAATTTTTCCCTTTCCCAGGAGGACCAGTGACAGTTCCAAGGCTGGTGGTGCTCACTGGCTCAGCATGAGTCAGGTAGTATGACAGTGACCTTGATCAGCTAGGCCAGGGGCAGGTAACTACTCTCAAGCCCTTGGCCTGAGACTGGGGGAGAAGTGGTTCTCCAAGAAAAACTGAGTTCCCTTCATCTAAGAAAAGGCGATGAGTGCTGAGCAGCAAAAAAGTCACATTTCCACACATTCTGACTTGAAATGTGTGACTGGGTGTAAGTCAAAGCCAGAATTTCAATGAAGAACCGGTTACCTAAGGTCTTCATGTAGCTGCAGTGTGCCTAGAAAGTGAAGGGGTTTCCCTGACCTTCTCTAGAATGTTTCTTAAGAAGTAAAGTATGCTCAAGCACTTAGCACTGGAAACTAATCACGTGACTAACAAACAAATGGACTGGAAACTGGGGGAAGGGCAGGCAGGAACGTAAGAGAGAAGGCTCATATCCTTTCAACAAATAGGCAGCATTACTTAGAATGAAGGAGGAAATGAGGCAAGAATTGAAATAATGAAGTGGTTATTTTTTTTGGCAAAAAGAATGGTGCAACATCTGTGTTAATATTTAGCCTAAAGAAAACCCCAGTAATTTCCATTATTGTGATGTTATTAGATGACAGCGACATTTTTTTATTTCTTCCTTATCATTTTCTAAGTTATGAGTTAATCTAATCTGGCACTCAGGTCCTTCTCCATCAGGTAAAGTCCCTCTCATTCTTCAGTGGTCCCTCTTCGAAGGTACCATTCGTGTACCTTCTTTCCAGATTCACGTAGGGGGAGATCCTTTTTCTCTCTTTCTTGTCAGCTTTTCTGCTTTTGTACATACCACTAAGATAGCACTTGTCATGTTGCACTGTGGTTTTTCATTTGTTCAAAAAGTTCTTTCGGGCAAGACAGACTTGAGGTACATCATTTGACTTCTCTGAAAGTCAAAGGGGGAATAACAGTTCCTTCCACAGAGAGGTGCTGTGAGAATTCAATTAAAGAAGCTGATGCATGAAAAGCACGTAGCATGATATCTGGCACATGGTGAGAGCTCAGTAAATATTAGTGCATTTTAGTATTAATTCTCATTGAAATAATAGTTATTATTATTGATATGTATTTTACCAGATGATGAGTTCCTAGAGGACAGCGGCTGTTCTGAGGTCATAGTAGATACTCTATATATGTGGAAAGAAAAAAAGACAGGGAAAGGAGGGGAGGATAGGGGAAGAGAGGGAGAGATGGAGGGGAAAGAGGGAGGAAATAATAATGGGAACAACTAAGAAGGGAGCACTGCCAGGTTTGTCCAGTGAAGAAGGATCTTGAGAACGTTTGTTTTATAGATGAGGAAATGTAGGGGCCAAGAAAAGTTAAGGGGCAGGTCTAAGACCACGAAGTGGGGCTGGAATACAGGCTGTCTCCCGGGGTTACTCGTCACAGCCCCTGCTGTTACCGGATCAGCTTTTTGTCCTCTCCATTTTCCTTAGCAATGCCACGGCATCCACACTGCTTGATAAACCTCAGCTGACCTCTGCCACTGGGAGAACAGGGCATTTCCTATCCACCCCCAGATGCAGACTGAGGAAAACGTAGGTACTTGGTGGGAATTTTTCAGTGTCTCCTGTGAAAACCAGAAGACAGCCATTAAGGAGTAACACGGTCCTGGCCTTAATGTGGTTGGCTCCAAGGGATCAAATCCTACCTGCACCCATGCTGAGGATCACTGACTCTGATTGCAAGTGATGAGGCAGTTAAAGAAATACAGTGTATGTCCTTCTTGAATATACGTTTGGACTGAACTGCCTACAAGGATTACTGCCTTCCTTGGGAAATGGGCTTGCGTTTAGCTGATATAAGAGCCTAGACAGGGTATCTGCAGCTCCTTCTAGAGGGAGTATCAGAAAAGAAACCCATTCCTGTGTTTGGGTGGATCCGGTTCCTTAGAAGTGAGTGAAAACTAATATAGAGACTTGCAGGGGATGCTTAAGAGGGGATGTAGGAATGAACTTGAGAAAAAAGAGCCACACTGGGTGTTGTAAGGTCTGTAATATATTTTAAAATATTTCATCACAGGCAGTGTGCTCTCATGCATGTAGTTTACATTATACTCTAGGTACAATCATTTGCCCTAATCGGGAATTCACACCCTAAGGTGGCAATCCAGCGTTCTAATTAGGAGGGCTGTATTCCAGAAGCAGCTACTATAAGAGCTTCCACGATCTTTATCTCTGATCAATAGCAGTTGCTTTACCAGTTGACATAGAGATAGGTTTCCATTGATGAGAGCAGTGGCTTTTTAATTGGCATAATGGATGCTACCAGTGGGGTTTCAATAGTGAGATTGCTAGTTGTAAAGATATGTGGATTGTCTAAAATATTTTAGAATAGCTCTTGCTTGAAAAGAGTATAAAAAACCAGATAGTTCGGTAGCTCTTGGTGAGCTTCCTGTGTCCAAATTTGAATTTAGAAGATTCTGGTTGCTCGATAATTATTGTAAGATTAATTGAATTCTGCTCCTAGAATATTGTCACATTTTCTGACATGATGATGTGATGTCAGGAGCTATAGCAGCTTTGCCTTGACTATGAAGGACGAAAGCCAACATGTTGAATGTTATTAGTTATGTAATGCTACCTAACAAATTACCCCGAAATTTAGTGGCTTAAAACAACAACAATCATTTATTACTTTCCAGTGGGTTCTGCGAGCCAGGAATTTGGGAGAGGTCCTGGCTTTCTCATGAGGTTGCAATTAATGTTGGCTAGAGCTGTAACTATCCAAAGGCTTGCCTGGGGCTGGAGGACCCACTTCCAAGATGCCCCACTCATATGGCTGGGATAGTGCTGTCTGCTGGAGGGGAGGCTCAGTTCCTCCCCATGTCAGCTTCTCCGTGTGGCCTGAGCTTCCTCACAACATGGTTCCCAGACAAGCATCCTGAAAGAGAGAGCACCAAGGGGAAGCTGAATCCTTTCTGTGACCTAGCCTCATATAGCATCACTTCTGCCTTACTCTGTGGATTGGGATGGTCATAATCCCCTGCCTAGATCTGGAGAAATATATAGGTGTGGCCATCTGTGTGAAATACAACCTTCTGCACTGTCTTAGTCTATGTTGGCTGCCATAACAAATACCATAGGCTGGGTGACTTAAACACTTAAGAAATATTTATTTCTTCCAGTTCTGGAGGCTGGAAGTCCAAGATCAGGGCGCTACCACGGTCATGTCCTTGGTGAGGGCCCTATTCCTGGTTATGCCCTCAAATGGTCTTTCCTTGGTAGGTGCACAAAGAGAGAAAGATCCCATGCCTCCCCCTCTTTCTTTTTTTATTTTTTTATTTTTTTTTTTGTGGTACGCGGGCCTCTCACTGTTGTGGCCTCACCCGTTGTGGAGCACAGACTCCAGACGCGCAGGCTCAGCGGCCATGGCTCACGGGCCAAGCTGCTCCGCAGCATGTGGGATCTTCCCGGACCGGGGCACGAACCCGTGTCCCCTGCATCGGCAGGCGGACTCTCAACCACTGCGCCACCAGGGAAGCCCTCCCCCTCTTTTTATAAGGGCATTAATCCCATCATGAGAGCCCCACATTGGGGGTTATGGTTTCAACTTATGAATTTTAGCGGAACACAAACATTCAGTCCATAACATACATTAAAGATAATGTAAAGAGGAAAGATAGAAAAAACCTAGGTCCTTGATACCATAATTGTGCTGCTGAAATAATAAACCTTAGAAACATTTCTGAATGTCTTGTTTCATAATATAGTACATTTTCTCTATTGATTTATTCTATTATTGTAGCTGAAACTATATTACTTGGTATAAAAGCCAGAGCAAAAGAATTGGGTTCAGATTCTCCCAAAGCTGCTTAGATGATATGGCTTCAACCAAAGCATTTAATCCAATTCATTTATTCAACAGATGTTTATCAATGGCCTTCAATGTGCCAACCAGGTACCAGGTACTGTTTAAGACACTAGGGATGCAATATAGTGAGTAAATAGAAGTCCCTGTCACCGTGGAGCTAACAGTCTCCTCTGTGTTCTGTGGGTCTCTGTGTGTGAGGGTGGTGGTGGAATGTGGTGGCAAGTGAGAAACCAGATGAATAATTAAACTGATGTGAGTGGCCAGGAGTACAATGGAGAAAAATAAAGCGGGGAAGGAGGATAGAGTGGCGGGGGAAGTCCTCCCCCAAAAAGTGACATTTGAGTAAAGACTTGAAGGAGGTGAGGAAGTGAAGCATGTGCAAAGGCCCATGTGGGAACAGACGTGTGTGTGTTAGGAGCATGGAGGAGCCAGTGGGACCCGGGGACTGAGGACCGTAGGAAATGAGGACGGAAAGGTTATGGAGGGGGCAGCAAATTGTATAGTGATATGGGAAGCCATCTGAGCTTTTGATTAGAGAGTTAATGTGATCTGACACACTTTAACAGGATCACTTTAGCTGCTGTGTCGAGGATTATATTGAAGAGGGGCAGGCGTGGAAGCAGGGTGACTAGTTGGGAAGCTCTTGAAATAACTCATATGAGGAACGATGGTGAAAATTTGATAGCAATGGAGGTGGTAAGAAGAGGTCAGATTCTGGACATGTTTTGTTAGAATTTTTTGACAGATTGGAAGCGGGCTACAAGAGACAGAGGGGTGGCAAGGGTGACTCCAAAGTTTCGGGACTGGGCAGCGTGAAGAACAGTGTTTTAGGTTTCTATTGCTGCATAACAAGCCAATCTTAGTGGAATAAACAATAGCGGCATTAATTTTGCTCCCAAATCTGCAATTTGACCTGGGCTCTGAGGCAACGGTTTGTCTCTGCTCACTTGAGTCAGCTGAGGCAGCTTGAAGTTGGGGGCCGAAATCATCAGAAAGTTTGCTTGGTCACATGTGCGGTGATGGGTGCTGGCTGTGAGCTGAGGTTGGGTCATCCCCGTGTGGCCTTTCCATATGGTTGCTTGGCTTCCTCACAACATGGTGGCTGGGTTGCAAAGGTCCAAGGGTGAGTGTCCCCCAAAAAGAGAGCAAGCCAGGTAGAAGCTGTATCAACCTTTATGACCTTGCCATGGAAGTCTGTGTCACTTCTGCCACACTTATTGCATCAAGGCGGTTACAAAGTTCTGCCAAGAGTCAGAGCACGCAGGAGTAGATATATTGTCGCAGGATTTGGTTTTGGAAAATAAATTTCGCCACGGATGGAGTGGCCATTTATTTGACATAAAGAAAACTATAGAAGGAGCAGGTTGGGGTGCTTTGAGATCAGGAGCTGATATCAGGAGTTTGAGATAAGTTCGTTTGACATGCCCCTTGGACTTCCAAATGGAGAAGTCAGGCAGGTAGGTGGATATGTGAATTTAGAGGTCAGGGGTTGTCACCAATGTATAGTTAATATTTAAAATCAGAAAGCCAGATAATATGACCAAAGAAGTGAGTGTAGACAGAAAAGAATGTGATCCAAGAATCGAGTTCTAGGACACCCGACATTTAGCAGTGAAGGAAAAGTGGGGCAAATGAGACTGATAGGGATAGGCCAGAGATGTAGTGTGGCGTCCTGGAAGCCGGGTGAGAAAAGCGCTGAAGGAGGGGGCAATGAACCAGATTTTTCAGTTTTGAAGATTGTGATTCTGTGATGGGAAGCACCTGAAAAGGTGTTTGTATTCCTAACTCAGGCTGTTAGGCTCCATCAATCCAAATTCTTCTCTCTCCTGCTGGTTCGGAAGCTTCTGGAGGGCAGAGATGTTAGCTTTGGTCATCTCTGGACCCTCTAAGGTCCTGTCCTGATGTTCTCCACACAATAGATACCTAATAAGTGAGGGTGAACAGACATTAGCAACAAAGGGGTACTATATAAGTTAAATTCCCTTAAAAGGGCAGTTATAAGCTTGAGGAATTAGTCGATTCTCATTATTCATGGCAGTTATGTTATATAAAGTTGTTGTGAACATCGAATTAGTGAATACTGAAACATCACTCCTGGTAGAAATACAGGGTTAGATTCCTGCGAGCCTCTGATCACAAGTTTCGTCATCCAAGCAATATATAACCATCTATTATGTGTTTCTGTTTAAAGACACCTTATTTACGATATACTGCTGAGTCATTAATATTAAGCTCATGGTCAACAACAGCACTATACCTCATGCCTGAACAAAGCTTATCTAACACATATTTTCTCCATCACAGCCTGTCTTCTGATTAGGAACACTAGACGGCACTTCAGCACGTGTTGTGAGTTACCTTAAACAATGGAATCACCAAAAAAAGGCACGAAAACGTGAAAAACGTGACACTAAATAGACTGTGAAAAGAAGGCTTGTTTACAGTAAGAGAGCGTAGAGCAGCCCCCTGTTCTGTACCCCTCTCCTTGCTCAGACCTTAGCTAGAGATACGTGCATTGGGTGACTCAGCTTTTCTTCTCCTCTGCGCGTGTCTGCTAATGACCGCGGAAGGACAGAGCGTATTCATTTTGCGATTACAAATAAATTTTAGCGAGTACGCAAATTTGAGAATACGGAATCTGAATGATGAGCATAACTGTATCTAACTTGCCTTAAACTGAACGTAAAGGGCCAAAGAAGAAGGGTTTTATAGCTTTTTCTCTGTACATGCATTTGGAAGGGGCCATAACTTCAGTATTTTTTTTAAAATTTCAAGATGTCATCAATACTTTGGGGCTTAACACCTTGCACAAATAACTGAAATTATAGCTTACTCTGATCTCATTAGTTTGAAATCAGATTTTATTACTTTGAAAACGCCTTACCATTTCTGAGTCTATCCTCTTTGGTTAGCATGTTCTTCCTATAGTCCCATAAATCAGATGGTCTGAGCAGGTTTTTCTATTTGGACACTGAGGTCATTGAACAGAACATAAGTTGGGGTACCCCTTCAACACTCTTGGGGAAGACAGACTTCTGCAGTGTGTCTCAGGGTCTAATTATTTGCTCTGGGCCATAGCTGAGTCCACCTAGAATCCCGCCACAGTACAAAGGTGTTTGTACAGGCTCTCAACATTGTGTCAGTGGCAATTTACAGAAATTTCCTGGAAGATTTAAAAGCCCATAAGTGGGCCAGGTAGGTGGAAGTTGGGAAAAGCACAAACTAAATAATAGTACTCATGGAGATTGAGCCAAAGCAGCACTAGATCACTGAGGAGAGGTGACCACGTCCCTCCTGAAGATGCTATGAAAGAAAACTTCTTCCCGTGAAGGAAAACAGACCACATTTGGCTGTAAGGGAGAAAAACATCTTGATCTTTTGGTTTTAATAAGCAATTTCCTAAATAGCTAAATTAAGTTAAATTTAAGAAGAAAATTAAAAATAAAATGAACAGAAATATGAACCCTAATGTCCTTTAAAAATGCCTTTATAATTTTCCAAGGAACAGTTTTCTGTTTCGTTAAGGAAAAGCAAATTTGTCATCTTTTCTGGCAGCCTCAAACTATTTGGTTTCTAATTGCTAAAGGAGTCATTTAGCTCATCGAAGAGTAAACCCAGCTCCCCCACCAAACACCCACTGCCTGCTTGGAGCTTGGGAATCCCTCTGGGGAGGCTCAAGGGCATGGCTCTGTGTCCAGTCCCTGCTGGACACTGCTGCATAGCAAGTTCAAGACAAGCCAAGGGGCTCCAGGAGAGAGGGCAGCACCAATCTTGCCATTAGGGTGGTCAGCTTTCCTCTGCCTCTTCTCTTTCCCTAAAATATTGTCTTCCTGCCAAGATAATGTCCCGGCTTGTGCAGATGCAAGAAACAGGGCAGAAAGCTACTCCACTTTGTTTTGCCTGGAAGTTAACCTTGGACTCTCAAAGGAGCACTTAGAATTCTGTGGAAGCAACACCCCCCAAATACAGCAACCCCATCATTCTGGAGGGCAGATTGCTGTTGACCTCAGCTTTCCCAGCCACAAAATATTGGGAAAGAGTCTTTGAGGAAAAGGTGGTCACAAAGCCTATCCACTTTTCTCAGGCCGGTGGACCAGGCAGATTAAGGAGGAGGCCCCCAGGAGCGGTAGGGACATTTCCTAGGATACTGGTTTTGAAGGAGTACTAAAACCCAAGTGGAATAAACTAGAAATGTGATGTCAGTTACCTCGGGCTTTCACTTACAGCTTTTCAGTGGAAGTGAGAGGTTCCTTGTTGCAAGGAAGGGTCTTCTCAATGAAGCATTCAGTTTTGTGATGCCTCCACGCAGGCAGCGGGGCACAACTGCAGGCCGGCCTCAGCCTCCCCCTGCTTGGGTCCACAGGTCAAGACTGGAGTCACATTTCCGTCAGCTGACCTGTGAAGCTAAATAATGCATGGCTCCTAAGATGCTGTTTCCTGGAAATGAGGGTTTTTAAAACTCTTTTATTGCCTAAACGATAAGCTCTTTAATATACCTCATAAACAGTCTAGCTTAGAAAATTGCCCACAATAAGTGTAAGTAGCCATTCTCTTGTTTTGAATGTGAAGAAAGAACTATATGATTTTTATTCATAGAATTTTCTAACCTTCACTGTGGTGAACAAAATCTGCTTTCAAGGAGAGTGACATTATTGCTGTCTTGGGAGCTGCTGTGTCTGTCGGGCCCTAGTGGTTTGACTTGCTTGGTTAATGGTTCTTTCCCCATCCTCAGCGGCTAGGGATGGACCACTGACAGCAGAACATCCGGTCTCCAAGAGCCAAGTGTTATGGTGAGTGTTTTCTTGCTCTCAAGTGAGGGTGACCAACTATTGTGGTCTTTCCCGGATGGAGGGTTTTCAGTTCTAAAATCAGGAGAGCCCCAGACAAGTCAGTCACGTTATTTCTGGCCAACTCGTGTCAACGGAAGCAGCAGAGTAAGGGTTTGCCACGTGCGGGCTCTGGAGCCGACCACCTGGATTAGGGCCTGTCTCCATCATTTCACTCGCCATGTAACCATGGGTAAGTGACTTAACCTCCCTGCTCTTCAGTTTTTCACACCTAAGAATAACATCTACCTCTTAGGGCTGTAGTGGAGCCAAAGTAAGATAACGTATGTAGAGTGCCTCTCAGTGTGCTGTGCTCGTAGGAAGTGCTCATAAATGGTAGCTGCTGCTGCTGTTGTATGTATTATTATCTGATGGTATAACGGCAGTAGTTGGTGGGGCAATCGTGTGGGAAAAATAGCAACTGATAGATCTGATGTCAGCCCAGAGCTAGCCAGAAGTGATCAAATAACATTCATGAACGCTTAAGAAGGGGGGAAAGTGGGATTATGTTCTTCCTTTTGGAAACTGTTTATCAAAATGAATTTTAACTTGAAAAGTTTGGGTGTCTATAGGGACAAATTTCCACGATCTGGAAAGTCCAGGCAGATGGATTTTTTGGATGAAGGAGGTGCAACTCTGTGTGCAGGCTCAAAGCTCTGCAGGGAAGGAGCCCGTTGTTCATCAGCCCCTCTGGGGCACAGTATCAGGCTGCAGACCCTTGGCATGTGTTATGGAAAACCTGAGCTGGGGCTCCAGACACATGTGTTTTAGATCAGTATTAATAGAGTCTGCTTCTGAAACTCTTATTTCCTGTCAGTAAATTTTTGCTGAGTCATTTGAGCTCATGCATCTTCTGAGACAGTGGTCACATGACCAGACGAAACTTGTGGGCCCACTGCTTGTCTGTGGGCACATATTTTTGCAAACTTGATCGACTTATATTCCTTCACAGATCACACACTGCATGCCCTGCATTGACTTAGGGGCCTGGAGCTTACTGGAAGGGGTAGGGTCCAGCTTTGTCCACAAAGAGATTGCTTTCTAGCCAGAGGACAGGTCCATATTCAAGAACTACCAGTTGAACCTTAAAAGAGTTTTCTAAACTATAAACAGAAGTATAAACCGTGTGACCGTTAAGCACAGAGTAATACCTTCTGACTGGGAAGGATGGCAAAGGAAGGCGTATTGAGTTAGGCTTTGGAAGAAAAATAGAATAAGTAGGACTTTGAGAAGCTGAGAAAGGGAAAGAAAGTTTGGGCAGAGGGCGTGAGGAAGCTATAAAATGTATACAGGTTCACGGCATCATGTCAGGCTATCGGCATGCTTTATTGGACCATAGGAAGCCCAAAGGCAGTTTCATGGGAGATCAGTTGGGCCAGCCAGTGGAAGATGTGGACTGGGTGTGAGACTACAGAGTTTGTACTTTCTTTCATATGCAAGGAGGGAGGGAAGGCAGTCAAGAAAAAGAGCGGTGTGATCATGGCTAGGTCTTAGAAAAAGGAATTGGTCAAGGAGGGAGTCTGTCGGCAGTTCTATGCAGGATGCAGGAAGACAGGAGAGAGCAGAGGTATTAGCTACAAAACGCAGGTCAGAGTTGTTGAGGCCCTGAACTTTGGAAGTGCCAGAGAGAATGGAAGGGAGGGAAGAAAAGTGACTAAGGAAACACTTGGGAGGTGGAAAGAGAAGATTTATCTACACTTATCTACATCCAACTCCAGTGTGGGAATTGGGCAGGGTGGGAACAAGTGGGAATGGAAGAGGGAATAGGATAACAACCTGGATGACAGGTGGTGAAGATGAGGGAAATGGGGTTGTTTAGCTCAGAAAGAAGGTTGACCAGCACCTTAATGAGAGTGTGAAAGAGACCAATGACAGCTGTTCCCTGATCTCTTCAGAAAATGGGTCAAGTTAAGGTCTGAAGAATGTGGAGGAGAGGTAAGAAAGAATTTTCAAGTGGGGACCCAACAGCAGGAGATGTTTTACTGTGAGCTCCAATCTTGCATCACTGCCTGGAGATGGGGAGATATGCCTCCTTCCATCCCCCTTACTAAAAACCCGGCTCAGTCCCTCCTTGGTCAGTTGTTTCCTCCTAACCCAGAAAAGTCAGCATCACTGTTGCACAAAGCAATGGACATGGATTCACCACTGGAAATAGCTGTGCTAAATTCCTTTGTTAATTTAAAATAAGCATACTGAATGTAGCAGGAATAAGTGGGTTTGGGTTGTAGAACTATCAAGGACAAATCTCTAGAGGTGATTGGTAACAGAATGTCACTTAAAACAGCTTTGCCAGAAAAAAGGGTGTATTGGTAGGTTATGGGGGCATCTCGGGTCACCCAAGACAGAAAGTGACTGAGACTTACTGAGTCCTGAGAGCCCTGCTTTGTTCCCTGCTTCTGCCTCTCTCTCAGTCAGCTGCCTTTTCTCTCTGCAGGCTGACCTTGACTGTTTCAGCCACCCCACAGCACCCAAATGGTCTGTGCTCAGTGCAGGGGGCCAGAGACAGCCAGATCTTGTCTTTCTATCCCAGTTCCAACTGCCTGTGGTCTCTGGCCCAGCCTGATGAGCAAAAGATCCTACAGCACAAGCATGGCTGCTGAAAAGTGTGCATTGCTGTGGACAGGGTGGCAGTTCTCAGGGAAGGGGTCATGGGCCAGTCACCTCCTAACATCTCTTTAAAAATCATGACAGGATAAAACCTCAAATCTTCTCTGCGTATGTGGCAGAATATTTGAAATGTAGAGACCAGGAATATATTAACCAACATAAAGAACATCTAACATAAAATCATTTAGAAAAGTCACCATTCAGAGTTATAGAATCATATTATGCAAATAAATTATCTATTAAGGTGACAAAGAAAACATTGACCAGCCAGCCTTTGGCATTCTTGAAACTCACAAGGGGTCAACCAGTCATCACTGTTTTGTGAACACGCAGGAACCACCACTTCCGAACCTTCTTCAAGCTTCAAGTTTATGGCAGCTTTGTTTTGATTATGTCACTTCCCTTCTCAGAAATCATACGTATTTGTGTTGCAAGTCACCATCAAACTTTTTAGCAAGGATTTCAAGGCCTGTACCATCACGTCTCATTACGCTCTAGTCCCTCCTATTTGTTTCGATTCTGTTCGCTTACCTCCTATTGTATCCAATCTCAGTGGTTTCAAATCCATGTCGTATATTAGATTCCTGTGTCTCACCCCTGAAGATTCTCATTCTGGGTGTTGGGAGTGTGTATATTTTTTAAAAGGGTTTTTTAAAAATATATAATTGGCATACAATAAACTGTATATATTTACAGTATACAATTTGACAAGTTTTAATGTGTATATGCCTGTGAAACTACCACCAAAATCAAGACAATGAACGTATCCATCGTGCCCCAAACTTTTTCCATGCCCCTTTGTCACCTCTCGCTCCTGCCCTGCCCTTCCTTCTGCTCTGTCCCCAGGAAACAACCAATCTGCTCTCAGTTACTATAGATTAGTTGTATTTCCAAGAATTTAATACAAATTCCAGCTCTTTCTCGTCTAGCTTCTTTTACTTTCTTTTTATAATGATTTTGAGATTCATCATGCTGTTGCATTTATCAATAGTTCATTCCTTTTTATTGCTGAGTAGTGTTTAGTTGTGTGGATATACCACAATATGTTTATGCATTCACCTGCTGATGGATTCAGATTGTTCCCAGGTTTTGGCTATTACAAATAAAACTGCTGTGTATGTTTGTGCACAAGTCTCTTATGGGCATATACTTTCATTTATCTTGGGTAAACATCTAGGAAGAGAATGACTGGAGAATATGGTAGTTATACATTTAACTTTATAAGAAACTTCCTAACTATTTTCCGAAATGGTTGTACCATTTTACATTTCACCAGCAGTATATGAGAGTTCTAGCTCTTCTACATTCTTGCCAACATTTGATCAGTCCTTTTTTTTTTTTTGCGGTACGCGGGCCTCTCACTGTTGTGGCCTCTCCCGTTGCGGAGCGCAGGCTCTGGACGCGACGCGCAGGCTCAGCGGCCATGGCTCAACGGGCCCAGCTGCTCCGCGGCATGTGGGATCTTCCCGGACCGGGGCACGAACCCGCTTCCCCTGCATCAGCAGGCGGACTCTCAACCACTGCGCCACCAGGGAAGCCCCTGATCAGTCCTTTTAACCGTAAACATGCTAGTAGGTTTATAGTGATATCTCATTGTGGTTTTACTTTGCATTTCCCTGATGACTAATTACGTTGAATGTCTTTTCATATGTTTGTCATCTGTGTTGTTGTTGGGGTTTTTTTTTTTGGTGAAGTTCCTGTTAAAATCTTTTGCTGATTTTTAAAAATTGTGTTGTCTTCCTTTAATTGAGTTTTGAGAATTCCTTATATAGTGTAGATACAAGTCCTTTATCAGATATGTGATTCGCAAACATTTTCTTCCAGCCTGTGGCTTATCTTTTTATTTTCTTAACAGTATCTTTTGAAGAGCTCCTAATTTTGTCTTTTAAGAGTTCTAAGTTTTAAGTTTCGATTATTTGGTTTTTCTTTCATGGATCACACTTTTGATGTTATAAGAAACTTCTGCCCAACCAAAGGTCACAAAGGTTTTCTCCCCTAATTTTTTTTCTAGCAGTTTTACAGTTTCAGGTTTTTCATTTAGGCTTATGATCCGCTTTAAGTTAATTTTGGTTAGTTGTAAAAGTTATGTATTGAAGTTCAGGTTTTTTTGTGTGTGTGTGTAACCAATTTGTTCTGGCACCATTTGTAGAAAAGACTATCTTTTCTCCATGAATTGTCTTTATGTTACACTTTTGTTGAAAATCAACTGACCATTACATGTGAGTCCATTTCTGAACTTTCTGTACTGCTCCATTGATCGAGTTGGCTATCTTTACACCAATACCACACTGTCTTGGATACTGCAGCTTTGTAATGTCTTAAAGTCAGGTAGTGTAAGTTCTCCAACTTTGATTTTCTTCTTCAGAGTTGAGCTGTTTTAGTTTATTTAGGTCTGTCATGGGCTGAGTGTTTAGAGGATTATGTCCCCAACAAAACTCATCTGTTGAAATCCTAACCCCAAGTATCTCAGAATATGAGTGTATTTGGAAGTAGGGCCTTTAAAGAAGTGATTACGGTAAAATGAGGTCATATGGGTTGGCCCTAATCCACTGTGACTGATGTTCTTATGAGAAGAGAAGAACACAGGTATAAATAGAGGGAAGACCCTGTGAACACATAGGGAGAACATGGCCATCTTCTACAGGCCAAGGAGAGAGACCCCAGAAGAAATAACCCTGCCTCCAGAACTGTGAAAAAATAAATTTCTCTTATTTAAGCCACCTAGTCTGTGGTATTTATTATGGCAGCCCTAGCAAACTAATATAAGGACCATCACATTTCCACATGGATTTTTAAATCAGTCTGTGATTTTCTAAAAAGTGCCTGCTGAGATTTGGATTAGGGTTGCATTGAATCTATAGATAAATTTGAGGAAGATTAATGAATTAGCAACACTGAGTCTACCAATCTATGAACACAGTTTATCTCTGTCTTTATTTAGATCTTCTTTGATTTTTATAAGCAGTGTTTTATAGTTTTCTTTGTGTGCCTTACCCAGCTTTTGTCAGATCTATCTCAAAGTGTTTAACATTTTTAATGTTATTATAAATAATATTGATTTTCATTTTAATACCTAATTCTTCACTGTGCATAAACAGATTTTTAAATGTTTTGTTTCTTTTTTGTTTGCGGTACGCGGGCCTCTCACTGTTGTGGCCTCTCCCGTTGCGGAGCGCAGGCTCTGGACGCGACGCGCAGGCTCAGCGGCCATGGCTCAACGGGCCCAGCTGCTCTGCAGCATGTGGGATCTTCCCGGACCGGGGCACGAACCCGTGTCCCCTGCATCGGCAGGCGGACTCTCAACAACTGTGCCACCAGGGAAGCCCAAATGTTTTGTTTCTTAATCAAACTTTTCATTTTGAGATAGTTGTAGGTTCACCTGCAGTTGTAAGAAATAATACAGAGAAACCCAGTGTATCTTTTATCCAGTTTCTCCCAATGGTAACATCTGTAGTACAATATCACAGTCAGGATATTGACCTCAATACAGTCAAGATATAGAATCATTGCATCACCATTCCATCACTGTAAGGATCTCTCTGTTGCCCTTTTATAGCCACACCTACCTCCTGCCTCACAACTCATCTCTGATCCCTGGCAACCACTAACTTGTTCTTCATTTCTATAGTTTTCTCATTTCAAGAATGTCATATGTATGGAATCACATAGTATATAATCTTTGAGACTGGCTTTTTTTTTCACACAGCATAATTTCTTGGAGATTTATACAAGCTGAGTATATCAATAGTTCATTCTATTTTATTACTAAGTAGTATTCTACCCTATAGATACACCATAGTTTGTTTAACCATTCACTCTGTTGTTTCTTTTTATCCTTTTTTGTTTCAGTTTTATTGAGGTAAAGTTGACAAATAAAATTGTAAGCTATTTAAAGTGTACATTGTAATGATTTGCTATATGTATACATTGTGAAAGGATTCTTGCATTAAGCTAATTGACACATCCATCACCTCACATATTTATCTTTTTATAATTTATCTTTTTTTTGTTGTTGGCATTGGTGAGAACATTTAAGTTCTAAGCAAATTTCAATTATACAATACAGTGTTATCAACTATAGTCACCATGTTATACATTAGATCCTCAGACATTGTTTATCTTATTACTGAGAAGTTATTGAGTTGATCATAGTTTTTCTTTTGGAGTCTGTTAATATGAAGAATTACACTAATTAGTATTCAAATAGTAAACCATCCTGCATTCCTGAGGTAAACTCCATTTGGTCATAGTAGATTTTTTTCCAATATATTGTAGGTTTTGACTTGTTAAATACTTGTTACTAATTTTTGCATCTATGACTATGAGGGTTATTGATCTGTAGTTTTCTTTTAAAATCTGTTTAGTTTTTATATCAAAGTAGTGGTGGCCTAATAGAATGAGTTGGGAAGATTTCCCTCTTCAATTTTCTGGAAGAGTTTGTGTAGAATTGGTATTATTTCTTCCTTAAATATTTGGTAGAATTTCCAGTAAAACCATCTCTTCCTGAATGGTTTTTGTTTTTTTGTTTTTTTTGTTTTTGTTTTGTTTTTTATGGCAAGGTTTTTGAGTATAAATTTTATTTCTTTAATAGATATAGCAGTTATCTATATTTTCTTGAGTGAGATTTAGTAGTGTGTGTCTTTCAAAGTATTTGTCTATTTCATAGAAGTTGTTGAATTTATTGGCATAATGTTCATGTGCTCTTATTTTTTTAAATATCTATAGAATCTGTAGTTATACTGCTCTCTCATTTGTGACATTGACAATTTGTGTCTTCTTTTATCCTTATCAGTCTGGCTAGAGTTTTTCAATTTTATTGATCTTCTCAATGAACCAGCTTTCGGTTTCAGTGGTTTTCTTCCCATTGTTTTTCTTTTTGTTCCATTAATTTAAAAATATTATTAACTAAAGTCTATACTTTATTGAAATTTCTTTAGTTTTTACCGGTCTGATCTGCATGATAGCAGACCCAGGTGTTCAGACAGTCAAACATCTGCCACTTGGAGCAGGCAGGAACATATTCTGTGTGACTGCAGAGGGTCACCTCACACCCATTAGCTAAAGTTAGGGAGGTGCTTAGACTCAGTGGTAGCAAAACAGCCACTCCAGCCTGAACTGTCCAAAGATAAAGTGGCCTTCCTATGAAATTTACCCATGGTGACCTAGCTCCCAGCTTTCTCCCTGCTTCCTCTCCTGCTCACACTCCTGTCCCTTCCTCAATAATCTGCCAAATTGCTTGAAATTCTTGCCTTTAATAATGCTACTTACATGTCTCCAGAAATCCTGGTTAAAAGGAGCGAGTACCATGGGATGGATATCTCACTAACCTATTAGTTAGTACCCGTCTTAGCAGGAATGGCTTGATCACATAGGCTAGCTGAGAACCTAGATTCTAGGGTGGAGACAGAATGAGATCTAAGACAAGCAGATTTTGATGGAGAAGGAAGGAGAAGCAAAGGACCTGATGGGGCAGAGTCTAGGGAAGGAGACAGGGCAGAGAGGGGCCTATAGGGCAGGTGCAAGAATCAAATGAGAGTGTGAACATGATGACTAATGTGCATTTTCTGCCTTACCGTATACAAGAGCATTAACGGGATGAGGATTTGGACCAGCTTCCCAGTCTCCTGAGAGCAGCATCGCGAAGACTTCTCCCACCTGGGGCTGCTGCTTAGGGCTGCTTCCTACTGATGAAGCAGGAAAACCACAGAAGTAAAACCTGCTGGCCCCAGGTGCAGCCTGTGCTCATTTCCAGGCCTCCCTCAGAGGCTTTGGAGTGGCAGGAAGCGTGCTGGGCTCGGAGTCAAAAGACTTGGCTGCAGGCCCAGCAATACCGTGTACCCACTGAGAGATCTTGGGCCAACCTCAGTTTCCTCATTTGTCAGACTGTTACCAAATTAAGTCTTATGGACCCTACTCAGGCCCTAGGCTGGCCAAGGCTCTCTGCCTCGGTAGGGGAGGCTTCTTTTTCCTTTCGGGTTCGAGCAGCTGAATAACGACCTAACCTGAGATCAACACAGCACAAACTTCATTCAGTGGCCAAAGAATGGAGAAGCAGGACCTAAGTACACAGATCAACTTCTCACCCATGTGGTGAGAGGGATTTAATTTTACAGAGAGGAGGAGTGAGGCTAATGATGGGGAGGCATATGCATTAGTCTACCGGGAAAGGGACAGGGCTTTTTCCCAGGAAGCAGGGTGCCACCCCCTTTTATTCTTTTCTTAATGTCTGGTCTTGGCCACCGGTAGGTGTGTCATTTAATATGCTAATGTAGTAAATCAGTGTGCAATAAGACTCAAGGTCTGTTGGAGGTCAGATTTGTCGCCATCTTGGTCCCAGCTGGTGCCATCTGTTTTCTTTTTTCTTTTTTTGTGGTACGCGGGCCTCTCACTGTTGTGGCCTCTCCCGTTGTGGAGCACAAGCTCCGGACGCGCAGGCTCAGCGGCCATGGCCCACGGGCCCAGCCGCTCCGCGGCATGTGGGATCTTCCCAGACCAGGGCACGAACCCGTGTCCCCTGCATCGGCAGGTGGACTCTCAACCACTGCACCACCAGGGAAGCCCCTGTTTTCTTTTTGTTTGTTTGTTTTGTAGCTTCCTTTTTTTAAAATCTCTGGACCCTTTAACTTAAAGACTTATGTTAACTCCTGCTAAAGGTGGGGCTTGGTGGGTTTTGAGCAAAACCTGGAGCAGCTCTGGCGAAAAAATGACAGCAGGCTTCTGCATCCACCCCCTGGGTGACCTCACATACTCCTGTTATAGCAGCTACTGCTAATATACCAATATCTCCCAAATCCAGATCTCCAAGCCAGACCCCTCCTCTTAATTCATGAGGCCTGAATCCAAACTTCCCTGAACGTCTCTATTTGGGATTCACAGGCCCCTGGAGTTTAGCATCAATCTATATGCTCACCTTTCGTTCCACACCTGCACCCCCCTCCTAGTCACACTTAGGTGATGGACAGTGTCTCCCACCGATAGGCCCCCAGAGAAGGCTGGATGTTTGCCTTAGCTTCTCCCAGACCTCCCATATTCATCCAGTTACAAGTCCTGTATAGTCCTCTTAAATCTCTCTCTCTTTTTTTTTTTAAAACATCTTTATTGGAGTACAATTGCTTCACAATGGTGTGTCAGTTTCTGCTGTATAACAAAGTGAATCAGCTATACATATACATATATCCCCATATCCCCTCCCTCTTGCGTCTCCCTCCCACCCTCCCTATCCCAGACGCTTAAATATCTCTTGAATCCATCCCTCCTCCCCAGCCCCACTGCCACTGCTCTGAATTGAAATCTCAGCGTCTGTCTCTGCCAGACCATGTCAGTATCCTCCTGCCTCACCCTCAGTCTGGCCACTGCCCAATTACTTTTTCTAAACTGCAGATCTCACCATGTGCCCCTTTTACTTCACACCCTTAGTGATTGCCTGTTTATTCCCCTTAGGGTAACAATCCAAACTCCTTCACACGTCCTGAAATATAGTCCCCTGTGATCTGGCCCCTGAGTTCCTCTCTTGATTCCTTCCCTGCCCACCTTCCCTACCCCATTTTACATTCTATCTCAAACCACATTCAACTACGCAGAATGCCACAAATGGGCCAGACTTGCTCTTTGATAACTTGAATGTCCTGCTCCCTTGCCTGGCATTCCTTTGGCCCCCTTCTTTTCCTGCCCAACCCCTATCCGCTCCCCCCCAATCAGGAGTGAGATCCGTATTCTCCCTCAGGAAACCTCCCTGGTCCACCTGAGTTAGAATGCACTGTCTTGAGGCACCTCCTCCCAGACAGCTAGCATACTGAGTGGTGCTGCCTATTTCCCCCAGGGGTCTGTGAGCTCCTCTTGTGTGGGCAGTATGCCTCAGCCACCCCAGTCTCCCCAGTGCCTGGCATGGTGCCGAACCCTCCGTCAGTGCTTGTTGAATGAATGAGTGACTGAGTCTCCGTCACCTCACAGAGTATCTGTGAGAATTAAATGATGACATGTGAAAAGACTTTGCAAACTGTAAATGTGTTTGTTAGGGATATTCTGGACAGTCAAAAGATTTAGGGAGGAAATGAACAAGCTAGATAGATCCCCTGGACAGTGAACAAAGAAAGATGTTGAGCTGCGATGTCCTAGGGAGTCAGGAGAATGCGAGGACAGCCCTGAATACAACACATGACCTGGGACTACTCGAGAAGGGAAATGACATCTTGAGGAATCACTCTAGATCACGTATGTTCGGGGGGGATCATTCTTGTACAGCTCTGGTCTGTTCATGTAGCACAGTCATTCCGATACATGCTCGGGCGGTGAGCAAATATATTTATAGCTTGAAACCAGAGCTTCCTTGTGTTTATATGATGGAACACACAGACTTTTAGAACAACAAACACATGGTCCTCATTAAAGATGTAGATTAGATTTTGATGACACTTTGGCAGAGGTCCTGGGAATGTCCATATTCTCCTTGTCAGTGATGCCTTTCTTGGTGTGTGTGTGTGATAGAGGGGTGGGGGGGATGATAGCAAATGGGAAAGAAAGTACTGCTAGTTTTTGTGGGCGCTGCACAAGACTCACTCCACTCTCTCCCACCCGCACTCCCCTCCCCTCAGAGCAGAGGTCTAAAGCTAGACTGAAGTGGAGTCTCCTATTTCCCCCTAATAGTGAATACAGGTCTCAGGCTCTCACACTCCATGGGCTACAGAGAGAGTGTCAGAGGGACAGAAATAGAGAGAAGGGGCCAGGAGAACCCAGCGTGCAGGCAGGGTGGGGATGGAGGTGTCTGGTCGTGGACATGTGGGCGTTTGTTGATTAATGGATGAACAAGGCCCTGTCACCTCATAGGGACATTGTAAAAACTACACCCTTGATGACCTGGGTAGTGCCAGCATATTGGCAATGGCATTTGCCTTGAGGAAGACTAAGAAGGATGTGGGTAAAAGGAGGGGCTCCACATATCTGAGAAGGCAGGCAGATAGATCATTAGTTAATTAATTAACCATAGGTGTTTATTCAATATGGTTGTGAATTAAATTGTGGTCCTTGCCCAAATTTGTATGTTAAATAACCCCCAATGTGACTGTATTTGGAGATAAGAGCTTATAAGGAAATAATTAAGGTTAAAAGAGGTCATAAAGGTGGGACCTTAATCAGATAGGACTGGTATTCTTTCTTTTTAAAATAAATTTATTTGTTTATTTATTTTTGGTTGTGTTGGGTCTTTGTTGCTGCGTGCAGGCTTTCTCTGGTTGTGGCGAGCGGGGGGCTACTCTTCATCACAGTGCGTGGGCTTCTCATTGCGGTGGCTTCTCTTGCTGCAGAGCACGGCTGTAGAGCACAGGCTCAGTAGTTGTGGCGCACGGGCTTTGTTGCTCCGCGGCGTGTGGGATCTTCCCGGACCAGGGCTCGAACCTGTGTCTCCTGCATTGGCAGGCGGATCCTTAGCCACTGCGCCACCAGGGAAGCCCAGGACTGGTATTCTTATAAGAAAAGGAAGAGACAAGAGAGATTTCTTTTTCTCCACATATACATACAGAGAAAAAGTCGTATGAAGACACACGAAGAAGTTCTGCAAGCCAGGAAGAGAGCCCTCACCAAAAACAAATCGTGCTAGCACCTTCATTTTGGATTTCGAACCTCCAGAACAGGGACAAATAAATGTCTGCTGTTAAGCCTCCCAGCCTGTGTGTTCTGTTATGTCAGCCCCTGCAGACAAACAAATATCCATTGTGTGCAGAGTCCTTTGCCTTTGGGGCTTGCAAAAGAGGATCCCTTGCAGGGACCCATGGTTTCATAGGGATTTTCCTGTTTGAGCCCCATTCTTTGAGTCTCGTTAGGTAGCATTTCTTTCTGTGACACTATGGTTTAAGATACAATGTGGCTCTCTAGAAGTTTTGAGAGAAGGCACCCTTCATCCTTCATTAAAAGCCACTCCCTCCTGTTGCTCTTTCTTCCTCCTAAATTCAGAAGTTCGTGTACCTCTGCTGTAAATGGGAGAAGAGTCATTCTCAAACTCTTGCTGCACAGGCTTTCTGCCATAAATAGACTCACATCTCCAGTGGCCCCTGCCAGGCTGGGGGTGGGGGAACATGAGCTCTGAATTCCCCAGATCTTCCCAGTTTGCTGCATGAATGTACTAAAACTCCTTGTCTTACTTAAAATAAAATCCCTAAGAGGCACATATATGACTTCAAGTTTTCTCAGCATCATTGTGACTTTTCAAGGATTAATTTTCAGGAAGGGTTTGATGCATGCCGCCAAGTAAAATACTTTGTTCAAAGAGTGTTCAAGTTATTGAAATAAGCTGCCATGCGTATGGTTCTGAGCTGCAGGGGATGGAAAAAGTTCAGCTTGTAGAAGCCAAGGTGAGAGCCCCTGGACTGCTGACAGAGTGGGCACTGGTACCTGCCAGCGTGTCCACCAGCTGCCACTCACAGAACCTTCCATCTCACATTTATGTCCTGCTGGGAAGTGGAATATCGGGCAGGGCTGCCAACCCGCCATGTTCCAGAGCATTGTTCTGGGCAAACAGAGGTGGCTCCAACCACAGGTCTCATGTGGGTCAACTATGAGAGCAGAGAAATTGTGAGGGTCACAATTCAAGTAGGTGGCAGGATGGAGCCTGACTCTAGGAGAGAATACACAGTGTGGTGCAGCCTTTCCTCTTTGCCCTGAATTTCTCAATGAAGTGAGGAAGGAGGAGCAGGAGGGAAGTTGGAGAAAGAAGATTATCAAGACTTTTAAACAGACAGTTCTATTGTTGTGGATTAATAATTCATAAAGAGTTATGAGTGGGACTTCCCTGGCAGTCCGATGGTTAAGACTTTGCCTTCCAATGCACAGGGCGTGGGTTCAATCCCTGGATGGGGAACTAAGATCCCATATGCCTCGGGGCCAAAAGACCAAAACATAAAATAGAAAGAAGTGGGCTTCCCTGGTGGTGCAGTGGTTGAGAGTCCGCCTGCCGATGCAGGGGTCGTGGGTTCGTGCCCCGGTCCGGGAAGATCCCACATGCCGCGGAGCGGATGGGCCCGTGAGCCATGGCCGCTGAGCCTGCGCGTCCGGAGCCTGTGCTCCGCAATGGGAGCGGCCACAACAGTGAGAGGCCCGCGTACTGCAATAAATAAATAAATAAATAGAATAAAAATAAATAAAAAGAAGCAATATTGTAACAAATTCAATGAAGACTTTAAAAATGGTCCGCATCAAAAAAAAATTTTTTTTAAAGAATTATGAGTTAGTACTCACAGGATTGAGAGTTCACAAGTGGCATGTCTTTGCAACCTAAAATGGTCTGTGCAAGGAGCTGAAGTAAAACTTCTGCTGGACTTCAATGATGTCTAGAGCCATTCATCGTAAAAACAGGCTGTCCATAGGAGAAGTTTAAATGGCCAATCAAATACGAGAGATACTTAACCTCACTAAAAGTTACAGAAGGACAGGTTAAAGATGATATATGCTTTTTTGCCTCCAAGACAAAATTTTAAATGTTTAACAGTACCACTTTGGGTTCCCAGTTCAGAGGGTGAAGTGGGCCCACATGTTTCCTTCCCTCCTGCACAGAGGCCTATTGAAATGGCAGTAGAGATGTGTAAAAGGGAATACATCCATAGCGGTGCAGAGTAAAGTAGGTGGGGACATCAGCAGAGTTTTTGATAATTTTCTGGGAGATAGAAAGCAAATGAGATTGAATCGTCAAATAACCCAGGAATGGGGGAAGCAGTATCTGAGGTGTGGGAGAATGCTGCAATGGAGAGAGAGCCAATTTCTGGGACGGGGAGCCATCTTCCTGGGGGCTCTGGAAGATGTGCAAAGCTCTGAGTTGACAGAAGGGGAAAGTAGAGGTGGAAAGCAGGCTGGCAATCAGGTTGACTATTTGCACGATGATCTGTGGAGCAGCTGAACCAGTTGCCCACCCTCACTCCCACCACCTCCCTACCACAGATGCAGAGCAGCTGCAACATGTATTCGTTGCCTTCAGAGATGAGTCTGCTCTTCAGGGAAATTCAACAGTTTGTCTGGGGAGGTCTAGAGCTCCTTGAGTGAGAGTTGGCCCTCCAGAGTGAGGTTTTCCTTGTTTTGGCCCCAAGAAGGGGGCATACACGGTGTGGGGAGCATCCCATCAGCCTGATTTCTACCCCGTTACCTAAAGTGAGCAGTGAAAGTCCATGTGCTCCACTTATTGACATATACTCGTGAATGTGAATGGATAAGGAAGGACAGCCAGAGTTCTTGAAAATTAATCATTTCAACAGAAGCGCTGGAAGAAAATTTGAGGAAATATTCCAGGATGTAGACCAGAAGGAGAGAGATGGAAAATATGAGGGAAAAATTAAAAGACGTGGAGGATCGATTCAGGAAGTCCAACATCTTTCTGGCAGGAATTGCAGAAAGAACAGAGAACACAAAGGAGAAAAATTATCAAAGGAAAGGCAAGAGTTTTCAAATTGGAAGGAGCCACTGGAGATTGAGCCAAAAATAAAATAAAATTTTTAAGGACCCATATACATTGTGTTAAAACTTAGGACATGCAATATAAAGAGAAGATTCTTAGTGATTCCAAGGAGTAAAGATGGGGTAACATAAAAGAATAAGAACTAACATGGCCTTGGCCTTCTTGTCAGTAATTTTGGGTGCCAGAAGAGTAATCTAGTAGAGCAATGCCTTCCTAGTGTCAAGGGAATGTGATTTTCTGTCTAGAGTTATCACCCTAACCAAACTCTTCACCAAGCATTGGGACAAATAAAGAGCTTTTTTAGAACCACACTACTCAAATCTTCAGTTAATAATATTTATACAATTATAATAATACAAAAACTGATAATTGATTTTCAATTTTCAGAATTAATTTTGTTTATAAAGACAAACATTTATCTGCTCTCTTAGTCCATTCAGGATGCTATAACAAAATACCAGAGGTTGGGTACCTTATAAACACAGAAATTTATTTTTCACAGTTCCGGAGGCTGGAAGTCCAAGATCATGGTGCCAGCACGGTTGGGTGCTCTTGAAGGCCCTTTTCTGGGTTGCAGACTGCCGACTTCCTCACATGGTAGAAGGGGCAAGCAAGCTCGCAGGAGCCTCTTTTATAAGGGCACTATTCTCTTCATGAGGGCTCCACCTCCTAAAGGCCCCGCCTCCAAAGACCATCACATTGGGAATTAGGATTCCAGCATATGAATTTGAGCAGACACAAACATTCAGACCACAGCATTGAAAGATTACTTGTGTGTACACTCCAATAAGATGAAAGAGGAATACAACAGAGAGGAAGTCATGGGATTAAAACATATTAGAAATAAATGTGCAATTAAAATCAAAAAAACATGGCAGCAACTGTGGTGCATACCTGGAAGACAATGAGGCAACATTAAACCATTCAAAAATGATATGTTTTAAGAAATTGGATGATCATCATATGGTAATGAGCATATATATTTCTACTGTCAATTAGTTAAAAAAGAAAAGCAAATAGAAACCCCAGGAAAAACAGAAATCAGAGGGAAACTCTTAATCCAAATAAGAAGCAACCTAAATTAAGGCATAGTTGTGAGAAACTGATTAGGTTAAGGAAAGAGGATTCGTTTGATTTTGACTTTTGAACAGTCTCTTCAGTGGTTCAGGATTATTTTCTTCCTTACTTGATTCTTCAGTAAATAATTTTAATATATTTACAGAATTATAAAAGCTGCCTATTGATCTTCAATTTTTAGAATAAATTTTTAGACAAAGTGTGAAAGGCTTAATTTTGGTTTCAGAATAGAATATAACTATTGCAAACCCAATAAATGTAAAAAGGAATGGGGCAGAGATGGCAGAAGACAGAAGGTGAAGGATGTGGGGAGAAAGGGTGGGGGAAAGAGTAGAGGGACTGTTTCTTCAGTTGCATAGTGACAAATCAAGGGGAACACTGTCTAAAATTATGAAGGTGAGAAGAGACAGTGAGAGGATAAGTTAGCACAAATCTCTGTTCAGGAGTCAGTAAATACTGTAGACAGTTGATAAATCAAGAAACTGAGGCATAAGCATATTATTTAGTATTTTGTGGTGACCACCAGAATAACTAAAATCAGAATTGGCTAAAGTTGGTTAGCATAGGGAGTGGAACAGTGTAAGGAGGGGGAGAAGGAGATTTTTCACAGTGTTATATACTATTTAAATGTAATTTTCATCATGTGTCAGTATTACTTTAAAAGTAGAAATAATACTACTATTACCAAGTGTTGAAATTGGTGAAGAAAATAGACCCTCTTATACTCTGCAAGAGTGAAAATGAATTGGTCCAAACTTTTGAAAGAGCAATTTTGTAATATTAAAAAGAACCAGACTGTCCCTCAAGTAATAATATTGTGTAAGTCTCCAATCCACAAGGATACTGTTGAGTGGCAGCTGGCAAACCAAGAGGAGGCAGAAGGATACACAGAGGCTCTCCTTCATTGAGCACGAGTGTGAACAGGTACACACACATGCTCATGTCCTGCTACGTCTCACATATTGACTCACTAAGATGGAAACATCAGCCGCCCGGGTTCTTAGAGTTCTCCCGTCTCCAGCTTTAATTCTTTATAGTGATCCTCACATGGAAAGCTGTCTCTAGAGGTTTCTCCATCCTCACATGACTCATCTTGGTTTACTGTTGTGGAAGCGACTAACTTGGGAGCTGGGACTTGTCCCTTCTGACAGAGTCTGAGGCTAACCACAGTGCTCTAAAGCCCGTGGACACTGGCCAGCCACTTGGAGGCATGCCCTTGAGCCTGCTTGGCTTCTCCTTGTGGTTGCTCAGAAGAGGCTCTGTTTGTGTTCCAAATGTGGTCAGCCTATTAGAGAGGCAGTCCCCGTGGCCTGACATGCTCACTCTCCCCGTGTCATCACTGATGTTATGGGAAAGAGAACACCATCGCCTTTGGACAGCCTTGGCAATGGCCGTCCAACTTGAGTAGGGAAGCCAGGTTCTTCCCGTGATTTGGTGATGAGGCTCCTGGGAAATACCTATGGTCAAACTACATTTTTGTAGAGCATAAGAGTTAACACATAATCTCCCACAGAAACCCTTAATCTCTGTTTTTGATGAGGAAACCCATGCTCAGCAATGATAAGGCAATTGTCCATGATGATTCCACTAGAAAGTAGGAAAGTATGGATTAAGATCCAGAACTGATTCCTCATCTTTATTTTTTCATACTACTCTGTGAGATGTTTTTAGGACTTCTTAGTGTGATACTTGTTGGCATTAGACAAGAAGCTCTTTACTCTGCTTCAGGGTTTTGTAGAAAACCCTATACTGAATAGTGATATCCAACATCTCACTTTGTTGGGCTTTGGATTGGATCCTAAGTTCGCTACTTAATGACTGTGTGCCTTTGGTCATGTTCACACGACATCTCTGAGTTTTAGTTTCCTAATCTGTGAGATGGGGATAGTTGTCTCCAAGAAAACCTCACCAGGTTGTTGTGAGGTTTAAATGACATAACGTACATCAGGCACTAAGTAGGAGCTCAAAGCAGTGGTGTTGATGGTGGTTTTCAATGTGTAGAGAATTATTCTGAGACATATTGGATACAATAAACAGCCTTTCAAAATTTCCGCTTCAGATGAGTTCCTAATTAGCTACTCTCCTGTCTTCTAAGATGTCAACTCATCTTCACAAATTAACTTTGAAACTAGCTGGTTATACTACTTTGTAAAGATAATTTTGAGTTAGCAAACTCTCTTGCCAAAAACAACCGTAAAAGTCTTGTTATGTGCCAGATACTGAGCATCCAATGCAGGCATAATACAATCAGATGACAGAATCTCATTCTTTTTTGGCCACAAGAGCGTGGTTTCTCAAGGAGGAATGAAAACTGTGTGCATGGTATGCAGGGTCATTTTCAATTCATGAGACAGCATACTTTCTGTGTGGGAGAGAGGCATTTGTTAAGTGAGTGCCAGCATCACAGGTGATCAGAGCATTTGTACTTGGTAAATTCATGCTTACCAGGTTCATAGGCAAACAAGTGGAGGCTATTAATAACAGCTTTTGCACTTTGGAGAAAATGAATGTCAGATAAAACCATAGGCTGTGCTCTTCAAAGGAGGGTAGACAGGAGATGGGGAGGAAAGCAAGCATCTTGTCTGCAATGCGAGGACTGTGACACTGGCCCCAGCCATCGGGGGGGGATGGAAAAGTTACGTCATTGCCTGTGAATTGGGGTAAGTCCACAAAGACACCAAATGCAGAGGAAGGGAGGGAGGTGAGGAGCAAAGGTACATGTGTAAAAAGGAAGATAGGTGTAGATCACTTAGGAGAGACTTGTGCTTGGTGGTAATATAAAGTGTCCACACCTAAATGTATACATGCTATAGACCTAGGGTCCCTCTAGTTCAGTGAGGCTCACAGAGGGGCCTTGATTATGTGTCTGCTTGGGGGAGCTCTGAGAAGTCAGGCCATCACAGGCCCTAGGGTTAAGAAGCTTACTTGCTTCTTAGAAGAAATGGTGATGGAATTGTAGGATTGGTCTTCAAAGTCTTGGTGTAAGGGATAGATATTAAGGCTGTACCAACCCCGAGTATGGAAGAAGAATAAGGGAGAAAGAGGGAATTTCTGTGGCAAGCTAGGAAATTCTCTCTGACTAATCGAATGTGTTGAAGGACATGAGTACCTTCAAATCCAAGTCAGTGAAAAATGCTTTGAGTAGGACTCAGACTGGTCTTATTTTGCAGCACTTAAGAGACATGAGTTCATACATTTCAAATATTGAGAAAGTTAATACTTAAAGATGCAAGAGAAAAAAAGCATGAGTCAAAACTTCAGAGCAATAGAAGGGATGGGGGCAATTTTGCCCCCTCTCTCCTTCCAGGGGACATTTGACTTTTTTGGGTGTTACGTTGGTTGGGAGGAGGGTGATACTGGCATCTGGTGGGTTGAGGGGAGCTGCAGTGCTGCTAAATATCCTACAATGCACAGGACAGCTCCCAACCCCCAACAAAGAATTATTTGGCCCAAAATGTCAATAGTGCAGAGGTTGAGAAACCCTGGGTTAGAGTTATCATCCTTTATACCAAATGTATCAACCATTAAACAACGTAACTCACTGAATGAAAACAAAAGAAAACAAAACAAAAAACACCACATGTGAGAACAGAGGCTTATGCTAGAGACAGAATAAGTCATGTGATTAATAAAGTCACTGTAAATGAGAAATCTTAGCTTTTCCTCATCAATCCTTTACCCTAAGCTTTTCAAATATGAAATAAGACTAATTTAATAGAAGCATATTTTTAAAAGCTGTACAGATTTTATAATGGCATTGTTATAACTTTTAGACATATGTATTATTATTCTTTATAGTTTATAAATCACATGAATTGCCTCATTTAATGTTTATAATTTGGTATAATTATCCCAATCTTATAGACTTCTAGAGGTTACATTTTAGTTTTTTTGGACATCTGCTATGTGTCAGGCACTGTACTAGTTATTGTGGTTGTTACCCAGACAGATAAAAGCTTAGTCTTGAGAAGTTCAGAATCTCCTAGGGAGCACAGAGAAGTGATACATATAATAATAGAAGTATAAACATAGCCATGGGAGAATGGGGGAGGGAACTGAAGTCATCTGCCAGAGGTTACAAAACTAGTAATTGGCAGATCTGGGGCTTGTCTTAAGGCCTGCTGAGTCTCAAGCAAGTCCTCTGTCTTGGCATAAAAATATAACCCCCTTAGCTTTTCCAGAGATGTAAAATGAAACCTGAAGAAAATCACTCAAACACATCCATAAATTTCGGAGTTCGCAGAAGTATAGAAACACGGTTGAAAAGTCAAGAGTAGGATATTAAAAGGCAAGATAAGACCTTGCAGGACAGAAAAACAGAGCCTACTGGCTTCAAACCCACCCGTGCGTGGGCTGGTCTTAAGGTTTGTAATTATTTTAGGACCCACGCCCCCGGGGAGGAGTATGACTTTGAGTTGGAGGAGCAGGAAACAGAAATCACTTGCGGTTGGGCTAAGAAGTTCCCTCACACGCCAGCCACCAAGTGCCCCTTCCTCCCGGGAAGGGGGAAGCGGGGGTGAGGAGTTCTCCATCCAGGGAGAAGGCTTAGGGGGGTGGGAGGAGCGGCCTGACGACGCAGGTAAATAGCGGGGAAGGCACAGCCCACTGCCAGCTCGAGAGGCTTGCCTCCCACTGGTCAGCTCTTTCCCGACTCGGAGGGAAATATGAAGCCACAGTCTACCCACAGTTATTCATACTAATGACAAGCAAGAAGCTGATTGCAATGAAGCATCATTTCACAGCTGTTCGCTTCCACTTCTACTTCCGGGGAGACGTACTTTGTGCCACCGGGCCTTGCTCAGCCGGCCCTGAGCCCCGAGCAGTCAGGCCACGCTGCTCCTGTGGAGGAGGGTGGCCCGGCAGCCCCAGTGGCGGAAGCCGAGGGACTAAGTTATTCCCTTTGTCCGTTCAGGCAGAGACGGCGTAATGGCACCCATGCCAGTGACACAAAATACTCTGTCCACTCAGGCAAAGGCTTTGTCCCCAGGGGAAGGAGCAAGAGGTAAACGTGAAATCTGATTTGCCTGTGTCGTGTGGAACCACAAAATCTGGAAGCCATGGGCTCTCCTGCCTCCCCCTCCACTTCCTTGTCCCTGACTGACTTAACCTGGTTATTCTGACCGGTGCTCCACCATGAACACAGTTGATTGGACCAGAGCAAACACCTGACCTGGCCGGGCCAATCATAACCTTTCCTGGGAATTTGGAATGGGCCTCAGCGACACGGAACAAGTCCCACTACTATGGGTTATTCACCTTTGCTCTGTGTTGAAATTGCCCAGGGAATTCTGAAAGCACACACACACGTGCACACACACACACACACACACACACACACCCCTGATCTGTCTGTAGTACAGCGTGCTCTGCAGACCCTCCTAAGTGCAGGCACAAGTGCACGGAGAAGCAGACACAAAGGATGATGAGGCGGACCTTCAGAGAGAAACTGGAATGAGAAACCCTCGCTCTAGAAAGAGTAGACAGTGATCTTCACCCATGATAGTTTTCTATTTCTGGATTCCAAGCCCCCTCTGGCCTGGTTGTAGCTCTTGCCCTTGAATCCTCCTTTTAAAATGTTTCTTCTGAAGCTACTTCTAGTAGCTTCTATCATGTATAACAAAATGAAACTTCACCAAGGCTTTCTCACATCCCAGCCAACACTGGTCACTGCAACCTGCATATTTTACCTCAGAAACCTCTCTTACATCTCATCCTTGTGGCCTTTTCAGTGGGGTTCTCATCCTTACCCTTCCTGAGTGGGCTTCCTGGCCGCTTATCTCTCATCCAGCCTCCACATACAACAGATCTGACCCACTCACCCCCAAACTTAGAGTCCTTCACTGGTTCCTCATTGCCTATTAAAAACAACAAAATAGTTCTATATAAATTGATCTGTAAACATATCTCCTACGTTACTAACTGGGGGAAAAATGCAGGTCAATACGTATAGGATCTTTTAAAATGTGATTTAAATTTGTATACATAAAAATACCTGCATAAATTTAGGAGAAAGGGAGGACATTTATTAAACTATTAGCAGAGGTTTCCTTGGTATGGTGATTTTGGATGGGCAAAGAGGAAATTTCCATTGTGTCGTACTTTCTATAACATTAATAAAGGATGGGGAGTATAGGTAATTTTTAATTTTTTCTATTTTCCTCCAATATTTTTTTAAAACTTTCCAAGGTCCTTCACATTCTGCCCCCACCTTCTTCCCAGTATCCCTCCCACTACTCTGTCCAGCTATTCTAAGCTTTTCATTCTTGCCCAAGCTTAGGATCCCCTTTCATGTAACTGTGGCATTGCCTGTTCTGTGCCTTCTTCCTGAAATGCTTGTACTTCATTCTTCATCTGAAGTGCTTCTACTTTTTCTTTTGACCCAGCTCAAATATCACCTCCTCTGAGAAGGCTTCTTAGACTGATCCATCTCTATCCCACGTCAGAGTTAGTTGTTCTGTCCCAGTGACCCTTTGGTCCCTGCTTCTCTGTCTGCTGTTACACCACCAAACTGTGTTATGATTGATGAGGTCACATGATTGTCTCCCCAGTTTGAGGTGTGCTCCTTGAAGGTGAAGGTTGAGACTTATTCGTCTCTCTCTTCTGTATGTAGCACAGAGCTGGACTAGTAATGGCTGCACAGAAAAATCTTGGTTGGTTGAATAAATGAATGAGTGAATGAATGAATGGGTGAACAGGCTCTGCCACACAAGGTAGAGCCATGATGCAGTTGCAGCCTTCCCTACCTCTACCAGATAAAACTGACCAACTAGAACTCATCAGAGTCCTGTTCCTGAGCCAGTCTTAAGCACAGAGCTGTTGCTTTTCACCAGCCAGCTGGCTCAGTTACCAAGCTGGGATGGTAATCGTTAACATGACACTTTAAACATCATAAGATCAGGAGGAACGTGTTTCTAGCGGTTAGTGACTAAGAATAAAATCATGAGGCTATGCCTATTCTGAAAACTAAGTGATGGACCAGAGCTGATTTCTGTGTAAGTACTCACTACTCCCTCTCTCCCAACATAAAAAGAATTCTTTAATTGTACACTCCTGACTTCTCCCCCACTTCCAAAGAGGAAGGATCCTTGTTGCTGGGAGAGAAGCTAAGTCAAGCTATATAACCCAGTCCTGGGGGAGGAGGAGAATGGAGGTGGAGGCAGAGGGTAGAGGAGTTTTCTTCAGGGATAGGAGGAGAGCCTCTCAGAGCAACTCTGAGCAAAGGAGACGGAAACGAAAATGTAGTAAATGTTTATGAGTTCCAATCTTTGTCTAGCTTCCATAATGACTTGCATGAGGGATGAGCAAAGGCATTCCTTTTAATCTATTTTGGCTATTGTCCTGTGCTTCTGAAATGTGACACTGTCCCAAGGCCCACACACAAGAGTTCAAGTTTTGTAAAAGGTATACCTATAAGTGGAGGAGAAGGGACTGCAAAAAGATCAAGCGTGTCTTTCACTCAGGGCTTTGCTAGCTCCACAGCTGGCTCTGCCAGAGAGAACACAGCCAGGGCAAGCAGAGCCAACAGAAGTCCCAGAGCTGGTAGTTATGGCTGTGGGCGAGGAGACATCCTGGACAGTGAGGCACTGCATCGTGGGGGAGGCGCGGAGGGCGACCCAAACAAGACACTGTCCTCACCATTCCCTGGGGCCCTTAATCCAGGGATGTCCAGGAGTCCGTGGGGATGACTGGAGGGAAAAACTGAAGGGAAACTCAGTCTGGAGCCGGGTTACAGCTTGATGTGGGTACCCTGGGGCAGCCTGAAACTAGACAGGCTTCCACCCCGGCCAGGGATGCCCCAGGAGCTGCCAGACCACCACTGGGTCGTGGAGCTCACTACTGGCAGGTGGTGGCTCTGGGGGCAGCCAGCGTTTCTAATACAGTAAGTACCCCACATACGAACGAGTTCCATGCCGAGAACGTGTTCCTAAGTCCAATTTGTTCGTAAGTCCAGCAAAGTTAGCCTAGGTACCCAGCTAACACAATCGGCTACGTAGTACTGTACTACAACAGGTTTATAATACTTTTCACACAAATAATACATAAAAAACAAACACACACAAAAAATAAAGAAAACATTTTTAATCTTACAGTACGGTACCCTGAAAAGTGCAGTGGTACAGTACGACAGCTGGCACACAGGGGCTGGCATCGAGTGAACAGGCAAGAAGAGTTACTGACTGGAGGAGGGAGAGGAGGTGGGAGATGGTAGAGCTGAAGGATTGTCAGCCATAGGAGACCGAGGGCAAGCTGTATTTCACTCACGCCTGACATTGATGGCACAGGTTCTGGTTCCTTGCTGGATCAATTCTATCTACCCTCTTGAAAAAATGATCCAGTGATGTCTGGGTAGTAGCTCTTTATTTCTTGTCATAGATGACAGTAAAGTGCACAAAAGCACAACCCCTTGTGGAGGATGCACGCACGTGACAATGTATGCAGGACACGTGCACTAGCTTACCTGATTGGACATGCAAATGCATGTTCGCATCTTTGAAAGTTCGCAACTTGAATGTTCCCATGTGGGGGACTTACTGTATCTCAACAATAGTTTACTCAAAGAGAAACCACTGGAGACTGCCCTCAGCCCACACGCCAGCCGGCTCCGTTATGGTGACCACAGCCCCAGCATCGTGATTAGTGGTGATGAACCAGGTTATGACCTAGATTTATTTTGTATACCTAATCATTATGCTGAGGATTTGGAAAAGGTATTTATTCCTCATGGACTAATTATAGACAGGACCGAACGGCTAGCTCGAGATGTGATGAAGGAGATGGGAGGCTGTCACATCCTGGCCCTTTGTGTGCTCAAGGAGGGCTATAAATTCTTTGCTCACCTGCTGGATTACATCAAAGCACTGAACAGAAATAGTGATAGATCTATACCTATGACTGTAGATTTTATCAGACTGAAAACCTACTGTAATGACCAGTCAACAGGTGACATAAAAGTAATTGGTGGAGATGATCTCTCAACTTTAACTGGAAAGAATGTCTTGATTGTTGAAGATATAATTGACACTGACAAAACAATGCAAACCTTGCTTTCCTTGGCCAAGCAGCATAATCCAAAGATGGTCACAGTTGCAAGCTTGCTGGTGAAAAGGACCCCTCAAAGTGTTGGATATAGACCAGACTTCGTTGGATTTGAAATTCCAGACAAGTTTGTTGTAGGATATGCCCTTGACTATAATAAATACTTCAGTGATTTGAATCATGTTTGTGTCATTAGCGAAACTGGAGAAGCAAAATACAAAGCCTAAGATAAGAGTTCAGGTTGAATTTGGAAACATCTGGAGTCCCATTGAAATCACCAGGAAATTTATCAAATGTTCTAGTTCTGTGGCCAGCTGCTTAGTAGAACTTATTGCAAGTATCTTCTAAGAATTTTATCTGTTTTGTATTTTAGAAATGTCAGCTGCTGCATTCCCGAACTCTTTATTTGCACTATGAACCTATAGACTGTCAGTTCCCTTTGGGTGGATTGTTGTTTGACTTGTGAATGAAAAGTCTCTTAAAGCACACCACCATTGAATGAAAATATTGAAATTGTATCTATAAGAAACATTTAAAGAAAAGAATATATTAGTTTTTTAATTGGTATTTTAATTTTTATATATTCAGGAAAGAACAGAAGTGATTGAATATTGTTAATTATACCACTGTGTGTTTAGAAAAGTAAGAAGCAGTCAGTTTCATATCAGTGACAGTATTTAGAGGTAACGTTATGTCAGATAAACCATATATCCTGGAATTATTTTACTCGGTTTCAGCAGTATTAACTATTTTCCCGCTTGTTCAGATTATTTCTGGCGAATCTTTGTCAACAGTTCCTTTTAAATACAGGTCAGTAAGTTCCAAAAACCTACCACTTTTTGAAGTCTTCAGTGTAAAAATCCTTAAAATAAAGGCTGTCTCTTTAAAAGAAAAAAAGAGAGAAACCTCTGGGATATACACAGAATCTCCCCCAAAGTGGCTGCAGATCCTAAGATCAGAAGGGGAAGATTCTGGGTCAAGGCAAACATTAAAGAGACAGTAACACATATGGGTTAATTAGCTGTGGGGAGAGGAGCTCTTGATCATGGCAGCCACTGTGGTCCAGGCTTATTACTGAAAAGCTGAGCTGGGGAATAGCAAAGGTAAAGCAAAGTGGCTTGTTTGAAGGGAGGCATCTTGGATGGGAAGCAGTGGGGTGCATTTGACTACAAAAGCCAGAAGGTCTGTGGTTGAGGCCTTGCCCACTGCTGACATAAATGACATTGGCCTCTCAGTTTTCACATGTGAAAAATAATATCTCCAATATTTTTTACATGAGAGTGTTTGGCACATAGTGTATATTCATTCATTTATTCATTCTATAAAAACATTAGGCACTTGCTATGTGCCAGGCAGCAGGCTAGGCACCGGGGACACCGGTAAGCAGGTAGACGTGGCCCCTGTCTTCATGGGGCTTACATTGTACTGCAGGAATCAGAATATTGGTTGAGTCTGGATCCCTCACTGCTTGCCCCTTCTGGGGACCTCTTTCCTGTGGAATGGGCTTCAGCCAGTACTTTTATTTTATTTTTTAACATCTTTATTGGAGTATAATTGCTTTACAATGGTGTGTTCATTGC
The DNA here is from genome assembly GCF_059928025.1 of Delphinapterus leucas. Taxonomy (NCBI): domain Eukaryota; kingdom Metazoa; phylum Chordata; class Mammalia; order Artiodactyla; family Monodontidae; genus Delphinapterus; species Delphinapterus leucas. Next base: position 107,324,907 of record NC_143129.1, read on the forward strand.
TGCTGTATAGCAAAGTGAATCAGCTATACATATACATATATCCCCATATCCCCTCCCTCTTGCATCTCCCTCCCACCCTCCCTATCCCACCCGTCTAGGTGGTCACAAAGCACCGAGCTGATCTCCCTGTGCTATGTGGCTTCTTCCCACTAGCTATCTTACGTTTGGTAGTGTGTATATGTCCTTGCCACTCTCTCACTTTGTCCCAGCTTACCCTTCCCCCTCCCCGTGTCCTCAAGTCCATTCTCTACGTCTGCATCTTTATTCCTGTCCTGCCCCTAGGTTCTTCAGAGCCATTTTTTTTTTTTAGATTCCATATATATGTGTTAGCATATGGTATTTGTTTTTCTCTTTCTGACTTAGTTCACTCTGTATGACAGACTCTAGGTCCATCCACCTCACTACAAATAACTCAATGTCATTTCTTTTCATGTCAGCCAGTACTTTTAGAAAGTGTTAGCTGGGAAGGGAAGACTCAGAACACCAAATTTTAGGACAGATAGGGAAGTAGAATTGGTCTGGCCACAACCATTTTCTCCAGAATAAGGGACTTGTGGAGAAGCTGAAGAGGCCCCACAATAAAGCCAGGAGATGGTTACAGCCTCCCTCCAGGCCTTCCCAGGAAAATCATCCAGGCCTACAACAGCAGCAAAGATAATCACAATTGGCATTTTAACAGTTCTTCTGATATCAGCAGGATACTCAACAGGTCATTTCTACAGACCCACTAGAAAGTCGGAAAAGAGGACCATAGGAGAAAAATGAAAAGAGCTGTGATGATCAATTGTAAAGGTAAAAACACTATAGTGGTGATTTAATTAAGGCTATCTATTTATCCATCTACATACCAGTTCTTTCCCCTCTCTACAGAGAACTGTTTAAAATACAATATATTTCTGTCGTGGTGGGAATATTTTAAGTAAGACATAGGAATGGACTTCCTGATTCTAAGAATTGTTAGGTGCCAACCAAGTAGAGGATTACAGAATGAAATCAGCTTTCTTACATTTGAGAGAACAAACTTGTAGATAAAGTAACCAAAATTGGCCCATATGAATGCTTGTTATCTGATTCTATCCTTCAAGGCCCAGTCTCAATGATTAGTATCTATGGTATGTAAGCAAGACTTGACACCTGCAGGCTGAATGAGGCTCAATCCCACTTGAAGTCTCTGCTCTCGAGTCTCCCTTTGGGCCTCCAGCCCATCTTCCATCTTCCCCATCAGCTCACTGCCCAAGAAGCTGACCTTCAGGAGCTGTGTGAGTACCGCTTGCCCTGGGCTTCACTTGGATTCAGCCAGTGCGAAGCACCGGCAGGGCGTCCTCCAAATAAGCTGGAGAAAATCGAGGTGGAGTATCCCTTCAACCCCCATCCTGATGGTTTGACACCTGCTAGGTTCCTTCATTGAGGCTATAGCTCCCGTTGGGTGGCCTTTCCTCCAGCTACAGTTCTCACCGGGTTCAGGGACATGCTCCCCCATCACACCTTCATGCCTACAGGTGGTAACAGACTGTTGCCTGGACTTCCCTCAACCCTGCTCAGACCTTTGTAAAGAGTCCTTTAACAAACCCTCCCTTAGTCAGCCCTTTGAGTGTATGTGTTGTCTGTCTCCAGCTGGAGTTCTGACTCATACACTCTCTGAATCGGACATGAGGAATTTCTGAAATTTCATTCAACATTTATTTTAACAAAAGTGTTTTGAGCAACTACTTTATACAAATGATAAATGCCGAAAGACTTAATAATATCTAAACATTTTTGAGTGTCTGGTATGTGCCAGCTAATGGACTAAGCAATTTATATAATTTAATCATCACGATAATCTTGTGATGATGTGTTTTTAAACCTCTTTTCAGGTATGGAAACCAGTGTTTGTTATAAATAAGTACCTTGACTGAGGCTACATCACCAGTAAGTAGAGGAGGCAGGATTCATACCCAGATGGGTTTCATTTTTAAACTTATACTTTAAACCTCTTCTTTTTATGGTCTCTTATATACAGTGATAATTATGATAGGGTATTCAGGGAAAAAACAGAGGAGGAGGGAGGACCTCATGTACTAATTGCATACAGAAAACTAGGCTCTTTTTTCAAACTTGAAGACTAGTAGAAGGGCAAACCTACACAGACAGGATGAATGAAATGATAAAATGTTTGGATGAAATGTTTATCAGGTGAACTAGGGGTGGGAGAAGAGGATTATGGAGGGGTGAGTATTATGTGCAGTGATAGGCAGTGATATGTTTAGCAGGTGGTCTCCATCCTCCCCAAAAGCCTGGTTTACAGTGTTTGTCAGTCTCTGTGGCATAAATACTCCCACGATGGCCAATGTCAAGCTACCAATATGGCATCACTGAATGGCACGTGGGGAAAAGATGTGCAAAATTGGCTCTTGAGAGTGGGTACAGGCCTGCTGCTGTGCACCACTGTATTTATGTGCAAGGGTAGGGAGTCAGGAAACAGCACGTGTGTTTGGGGTACTCTAGGTTGGTCAGATCTGCTAGAACACAAGGAACAAGTGGCAGGGGAAGGTGGAATGGGAACAGGGATGAGACAGGAGAAGTGGCAGAAAAGACCATGAGAGAGGGCTTTGTCTGGGGCTGCACTGTACAGTTTGGTACCCACACGTTGCTAATGAGTGCTTGAAATGTGTCTGGTCAAAATTGGGATGTGCTGTAAGTGTAAATTATACACTGGATTTCAAAGACTTAGTAAATATACATATATTATATAATTAATAGATATATGAATATATATAATTAATATATTTGTGTTGATTACGTATTAAAATGATAATATTTGGATATATTGGGTTAATCACATATTTACAATTAATTTCATCTGTTTTCTTTTTACTTTTCAAAATGCAGCTACTAGAGAAAGCCAAACTACATGTGTAGCTCGCAATGTATTTCTTTTAGACAGCTTTGAGCCAGAGAATTTGGACTTTATTCAGCAAGCAGCAGAGAGTCTTAGAAGAGTTTTAAACGGATATGGTCTGCTTCCCATAATGATCCATCTGGTGCCGTGTAGAGTTTGCTGAGCCCAGGCCGGAGGAGGGAAACTTGAGAGAGTCCAGGCCAGAGGGATGCGGCACTAAATGAGGCAGAGGACGTGGGGATGAAGGAGGAGAGAGCAGACTGGGTGGGATAGGGTGGCCGATTGCAGGTGAGAGGTGGGCAGAGGGAGGAATTGAGGGTGATGCCCAGGTTTCTGGCTGGACCACTGTCCAGCTGGAGTGGTATTACCAGAGATGGAAGTGTAGGAGGAATGAAGGTATCTTGGGGGAAGATAATGTGTTCAATTTCAGACCTGATGAGTCTGAGGTGCTAGGGAGCTTTCAGGTGTCCAGCAGGCAAGTGGGTACAGGGGTCTGGAACCCTGTTGGCACTGTCTACAAAATGCATCCTGAATCAACCGTCTCCTGCCACCTCTGCTGCCTCCTCCTAGTCTAACCACTATAATATCCTGTCTGGATGATCGCTGCAGCCTTCTAGCTAGTTTTTTTGCTGATGCATTTGCCTTGCTTTTTCTAAAGTCTCAATCAACAGGCAGAATAACCTCATTAAAAGCACATCAGAACATGGCATGCCTCCCCTCACAGTCTTCCAGTGAATTCCACGGCACTCACTCCACTCTGTACAGTGGCCTAAGGTCCTATGCGACCTGACCCTGCTACTCTGAGCTCCACTGCCCTCTCCCTCAGGGACTCTGCTTTAACCACGCTGAGCTCCTTGCTGTTCCTGGGACTCACCAGGAATCCTCCTTGCCTCAGGGCCTTTGCACCTGGTACTCTTCCCTTGGACTTCTGAGGAGCTATCTCCCTCACCTCCTTCAGGTCTGTACTCAACTACCCCTTCTCTGTGAAGACTTCCTGCTCACTCCATCTAAAATGACACCCCACTCTTTCCTTCCCTTCTTTATTTTTTTCCCCAGCTCTTACCACTATTAATCATACTATAAATGTTACTTATTTATCATATTTGATGTCTGTGTCCCTCATTTGAATGTAAACTCCGTAAGGCAGAAATTTTCTCTTTTATTTTCTGCTGCATCCCTGAACCTGGACTGGTTCCCGGTGCATAGTAAAAACTGAAATATTCGTTAAATGAAAGAATAAACTGCAGAAGATCAACGGGCTGAGTATATAAGGCCTAGGAATAAACAAGCCCTTGGAATCCCAGCTCTGACACTAGTCACTGTGACCTTGGACTGGTTATTTACCATCTCTAAGCCTTAATTTTCTCATCTATGAAATGGAGAGATTAATAGTACCTCCCACAAAAGATTTTCGTGAGGATGCCTCCAGCCAAGAAATATTTATGGACCCCCTTCCATGTGCCAGGAGCTGTGTTTAAATGGGGATTAGATGAGAGAATGTACAGAAGAGTTTGACGTTGTGTCTGCCATATTGCAAACCGGCCGTAAAGCCTTTACTGATTATTAGCAGAGGAAAGAGTGTTAAGCAGTCAGGAGACAGGGCTGTGCGAGAGCCGCTGAGCTGGGAGTGCGCGCATTGACCCGGAGGAAGGGGGCAGAGTGCGGGGTGAGGGGAGGGGACTCTGCTGACCTTGCCGATTTCTCAGGGATGAACCCCGTGAGGGGGAGCCAGGAAGCAAGGTGGACTCTGAAGGGTGACTAGGGAGGAGAAGGGGAATTCTGGGGCCATCATCAGCATACCAGTGCCAGAACGGAGCAGAACTGCAGACACAGACTCTCTCCAAAGCCACAAGTCATTACTCCCGGGAGGAGGGACACCGTGGGCGTCCCCCTGCGAGAATCGAGGGGCCATGAGAAGAACGCTGTAACTTGGCAGGGTCCCACATACTTCAGACCGGATTAGGGTTGGACTCCTAAGTGCCGTGCCTCACTACTTGAAAATCCCATGAAAGAGCTGGAGCCTCGTTCTGGGCAGCAGTGGACAATGGCTCTTTGTCACCAGCCAGTGAAGAGTAAGTGAGGAGAGTGATGGAAGCTGAGGTCTGAGGGGTGCTGTGTTCTGGGGGTCTCAGATGGTGTGGAGAAGAGGGTCAAGGCCTGGGAGGTCACAGTCAGGCAGGATGAGAGCGTGGAGAACTGAGGGCCCTGCCCTTTCCCTCCGGACCCACCATGGCTCTGGCCCACTCTGCCTTGGGCTGTACCTTGCTCTGGCCTTCCTGGTGGATTATTCTGGAAGACTTCCCAGGAAGTTTGGAGGCCCCAGGGATGAGGGAGCCCAGGATAGCGGTTATTCCAATGAAGTGAGCCCCTCAGGCACTCCGGCTTCTTCAGTGCCCAGGAGGCCCTGTGGTGCCACAGAGCCGACAACATGAAGCCGGGGACCCCACTGCACTGTGGGGAGGAACAGGCTGAGAAGTCAAAGCCTGAGGTGTAGCCTCTCGCTTTCCACCCACATTAAGCAGAAGCCACAACTTCAAGGCTTACTGTGCTCCTCCCTCCAGCCCTCAGTAGTATATGTTGCGTAAGAGACACCTGCAGCTCAACAAGTAATTGCAAAGTGAATCCTATGTAAGCACCACCTAGGGCGTGAGGGGACCACTACCATCTCCCCTTCATCCCTTTCTGATTTCTAGGCCTTGCCTCCCCCGAAGGTAACTACTATGCTGACTTCTAGAACAATCGTTCCCACGTTTTGTGTGTGTTCGTTTCGTTTTGTTTTTACAAGGCAGCATAGCGCAGTGGTAAGAACATGGATTCTGGAGACAGAAGGTGTTCATTCACTTCTTGGTCCCTCTACTCACCTGCTGCGTATCCTTGGGCCGAATACTTTATCTCTCTGTGCTCACTTTCTTCATCTGTGACGTAAGGATCGTGAGAGGATGCAAGCTGATGAGGTTGTTTAAAAGATTAAATATGAGTTAATATATGTGTAGTGCTTAGAAGAGTGCCTTGGGTAGTACGGGTGCTCTTTGTAGTACTGTCACCTAAATATACATGCCTTAGCAGATATGGTCTAGTTTGCTAGTTTTTGAACTCTATGCTAACGAATCATACTCTAAAACCAACCAACAAATAAACAACCAAACAGATAGGTACAAAGCCTGTATGATGACGGCAGCAATGATGATTGAAGGGGAAAAGGATGTGCCAGTGGCTGAAGTTCTGGAAATAGGAGGAGCCTGTCGTGATGGGCTGGGACGTGAGGACAAGAACACACAGGGGTGGCATAAACAGATCATGGGGATTAAAACTCAGCAGAGAGGTGTAACTGAGAGTGTTACTGAGTCTAAGCTCATACTGCTCGTTGCAGGAGAGGCCAGTAAATCAAGTTGTTGGGACAAGGAATAGTGACTTTATTCGGAAAGCCAGCAGACCGAGAAGATGGTGGACTGACTAGTGTCCCAAAGAACCATCTTGCCCGAGGTAGAATTCAGGCTTCTTTTATACTAAAAGGGGAAGGGGTGTGATTGGTTGCTGCAAACTTCTTGGTGTGGAAATCCTTTGTTCTTGCAGCTGCCCAGGTAGGTCATGTCACAATGTTCTTGTAAACCTCAAGCAAATCAAATGTTATTCTCTGTTCTGCAACTTTTTATCTCTATATGAATGGAAAAGTGTTACACCTTTAAAGGTCAGAGCCTTGAGAATGGGCCATCCTGTATATTTCAGGCTATAGGCAGCATGCTTTACTTGTAGCAAAAGCAATGGAATACAGAGGTTAAAGTAAAAGAAACAGATCCATATGGAGTCAGATCTGTTCTTCCCTATTACAAGAGAACACAGCATGGGTCCAAGGAGTAGGAGGGACTCTGGGGAGTGAGGCAACCTGTCCCTCCTCTCCCACCACCCGGCACCCAGCGTGGTTCTTGTGGAACTCATGCTGCTTCCTTCACGGTGCAGTGCAGACTCCATCTCCATTCTGCCTCTGGTTGCGTGACGTCACACTTCCACTCCTGGCTGTGGGGCCTGGCTGTAGGTCACTGCCCTGATAATAGATGCTTCAGTACCAGTGCAGCCTGGACAGTGCCCAGAGCCTCGTGGGCCTCTGTCTCCAGAGGGAACAGCCCTGTGCTTGGGGAACAAGAAGCCCCAGCTCCCAACTGCACTGTGGGCAGAGTTAGATTGAAAATGTCGTTATTCAGCAAACTTGTATTAAATACTTAGAAGTCCCAAATACTTCACTGAACTGAGATGGTTTTCTTTGCTTTCCCTGGATCTGCCCATTCAGTCTTCATACCAGCCCTGAGCTCTCCTGCTGTCTCTGTTTTATAGAACAGGAGACAGAGGCGGGTAACTGGCTCCCGCTCACACGGCTAATAAGTGCAGGAGGCCTGGCCAGGGCCGTGCTCCTGAGCAGTCACTGCCCTGCTTCACCTCACTTCCTTGCTCAGCAGTCCTGGTTCTGCTCCGCTGGCTATGTGGGCACACTGCTGAACCTCTGTGGGTTTCAGTTTCCCTGCTTATGAGGAGCAGGCCTATGGGCCCCAGTGTTCACATCCCCTGATTCACTGCCCTTCCTGGAGGCCTCCCACAGATGCCGGCCAGCCCTGGGCACCTGGTGACTCCACGAGAAGTAATATCATGGCCTCTGGCCTCCTCAGGGAACTTATATTTGGGGACACAACTGATGATACAAGATGGTAAATAATTAACTTTCCAAAGTGTGATTCAGACCAGGGTGTAAGTAAGGACTCTGGGAGGGCAGCTGAACGAGTCTTGCCTAGTGGAAAAATGGATCATCTTAAAGGAAGAGCAAATTCTCCTTAACCGCTGCTAAAAATTACTTCTCTGTTAGGCAAGGGTCAGAAACACTTTCCTGGCAGACAAGTCATTACCATCTGGCTCCCAGTCGGCCCTACCTGCCCCACCCTCAGCCCGGAGCCCTGTGCAGCTGGTGGACATGCCTCATTTCAGCAAAAGCATCAACACTTAGAGGGAGGGTTTTTTCTTCCTCCACATAACATGCTTCCTTATGTTGAAATATTTCTCCACAGGGCTATGCGTGGGATAAAGAGGATGTATGGTGAGCAGGCAGAGCCCCAGAAATAGAGGGCTAGTTGAGATTGTGCAAAAGTCAGTGGATGAACCTGGTGACAGAGACGCCACACACCCTGAGGCTGGTTGCTTCAACCATAAAGAACTAGTTGTGAGAAACACAGTTTGACTGGGTTGGGGCCATGACACCGGGGAATGGAAACACTGGAGACAGTATTTTAAAATGTTGAGCTTGGGCTGAAGAACGAATCTTAGGTTTGTGCTGACTCATACTGTAGCATCGCAGAGCCTGTGGAGAGGCGGCATCTATCCCAGGATTCTTGGTCTCCCACTGTGTCTCTTCCTCTGTTGGTTTTCTTTCCTATGGTTCTGTGCCAGCTTTGCTGTTCATTCTACTACTGCAAGGGATAATACCTTTCCAAGATTTCAGTGTTTAGTAGCAGGCTGATGGCTCACAACTGTACTTTTTACTTTAAAAATTTTATATTTTTATTGAAGTATAGTTGATTTATAATGTGTTTCAGGTGTATAGCACAGTATGTATATATGTATTATATATTCTTTTTCAGATTCTTTTCCCTTATAGGTTATTATAAAATATTGAGTAGAGTTCCCTGGGCTATACAGTAGGTCCTTGTTAGTTATCTATTTTATATACGGTAGTGTGTATCTGTTAATCCCAGACTTAGAGTTCCAGCTGGGAGCTGGCCGTAGGCTCTGGACTCACGAATGTGGCTGCCTCCTGGGTGTCGTCATTCCGAGTCCCACAGGTACCTCTTCTCAACTAAACTCCTCCCAAACTTGCTTCTCCCCATCCGCCTTCTAACTCAGTGAATGGCACCATCACTCACCCTCCCCATCCTCCATGTGCAAAGAGTCACCAGTTGCCTCCACGTCTTTCCACTCCATGCGTGAACCTCAGTTCAGGCCCTGCGTCTCCGTCCTATAGCAGCTCTCTCAGGGGTCCGCCTGCCTTCCAGTTTGCTCCCCTTGAACCCACCCTACACACAGCAGCTAAAGTGCTTCCACAGCACCAATAGGAGGTGTTAACTCCCCTCCTTAAAGCTCCTCGAAGCCTGCCAGTTGCTTTGGGGATTCAGCCTAAACTTGTTCAGTGTAAAGTGCCATTCCTAAGTTGGGCCTGGTGTGTCACTCTGAGTCTTCGCTCTCACGGGAACCTCCCTCCAGGCCTGGGCATTCTCTGACAGGAACAGGAGATGGACGAGGTGAACTTGTTAAATGGAAATTACCATCTCTCCCAACACCCGCACTCTACCATATTTCTGAATTCAGAACATCCCAGCAGAGTCCAAGATGCTGTTTCTAAAGATAGCACATCAGAGTAACCTGCTTACAAATCAGTGAGAAGATAACCTATAGGAGAAAAGAATCTGAAAAAGAATCTATACATGTGGATATAACTGAATCACTTTTGCTGTATACCTGAAACTAACAACGTTGTAAATCAGCTATACTTCCATTAAAAGATGCTTTGCTGAAACCAAGAAAAAAAGAAAAGAAAAATACAAGTAGCCTAAGACAATGACAGAAGATAACCAGGATAACCGGGGAAGAAAGCTGGAGCCTTTACTGCTCTTCCAGACCAGAGCCTGTTAGGCCCTCAGTGAACCTTGCCTGTAACTCTCTTATGACATTTCATACTATGTGGCATCTATGTATTTATTTATCACTTGGTTTAGCTCTTACTTTAGAAAGACAGCAGTCCGAGTTTGGGGAAGATGCATCTGTCTGCATCTTCTGTGTGCCTCCTGTGCAGTGCATACCTTCTATGCATGGAGCAGAGGAGGGTCTCGGTATATGAACGGCCAATTATTAAATCACAATATTATGTCTTTCCCCATCAGCCAGGAATATTTATTTCATCAAACTAGCTTTCTCGAAATATCTCCCCATATTACAAAGGATTATGTTCCTAATGAGTATTTTGCACTTATGAATCAATAATAAAAAGACAAATTCCCTAAGAGAAAAGTTGACCAAAGATGATAGACAATTTACAAAAGAATTTACAAAAGAAACAATACCAATGGCCATGAAACGTATGGCAGAGACTTAATCTCCATGTATGCAGTGAAAGCTACTGTTTGCAGGAGATGGGGAAAACAGGGACTTGCACTGTTGGCAGGAGTGTAAATTTGTAGAACCCTTCCTGAGGGCAATTAAGCAATAATAATTCAAAATTTAGAATTTACATGATCTTTGACCCAACAATCCCAGGACTCTGTCCTCTAGGAATAATCAGATAAGGGTACCAAGTTTATGTGAAAGAATAGTAATTGTAATATTAATAACAGAATAGTTAAAAATGCAAATAAGTCAAGCTTTTATCATAGTGATATGGTTAAATAAATCATGGTACAGCCATATAATGGAATATTATGCACTTGTTAGAAGAGAAGCAAATCTCTAGATATGTGTTTCTACAAGGAAAAATGCGAGCAATATATCAAGTGAAAGAGGCAGGTTATAAAGCATTTTATCCATCTACCCATCCACCCTTCCTTTCATTCTTTCATTCAGCAAGAGAATAGTAAAAGAGTATTATTAAGTCATTAACAGTAATTATCACTGGATCAAGTTAGACTTTTTAGTGCCTTCCACACTCTATTTCCTATTTTGAAGATTTTACAATGAGCAGTGTGGTATATTATTCTTGAAACAGCAAAAACCATAGGTAATGCCAGTTAGGGGGAAAGTTTTTCTTGATTGAAAGAGCAATATGAGAGATTTATCTCTGCTGGCATTTGGGGAACACGTTGCCATATGGGATAATTTTTTATCATGAGGCATCTTGGCTTGGTGGATTAGCCCCTGGTGGCAGAGCCTCGCATCATGTGGAATTTGTCCTGCGTTTTTGACCCCAGCTTTCACTAACTCCTAAGAAACACAAGATAACATTTTCACAGTCCATTCCTGCGCCAGTAAAGGGGAACAAATTACATTTAATTTCCAGCTATCAGTGGTTAAGAATTGTGTGGGTATATGAAATCAGCAAATAATAAACATTTTATCCATTTGTTTTCTCTCTTCTACCTATACTCTCAATCATCATTTTATTTTATTTACTCATTACCAAGACAAAGTGAACTGATTTCTGGTTTTTATTTTGCTCTTCCCCATGTGCTCTTGGCCTGACTTGGTCTTAGAGAACACTGGCCGGTTCCTATTGGTCACTAATTTCTTTTCTACCTAATCACAAAACGTTAACTAATACAAGTTTACACTTTTCCTTGGTGTTGATGACATGCTCATCTAACAATGGCTCCTGGAACTTCATCCTTTTTCCTTTTTAGGAAACTGTAAGTGCTTTGCCCTTTGGTCCACCATGTTGATGTCTTTATGGTGATTGGACTTGGTAAACTGAAAGTGGCATCTCTGGATGCCCTGGGAGGATACATGTGTTCTAGAATGTTGGAAATAAACCCTACAGAGATTCCAGGGGCCAGCCATATTGGTAAAGGTTTTAGGCTCCAGTGTTCTAGACTATGCTGAACAACATTCTCTCCAAGGTAAAGGACCAGTGAATGCGTCTGCACCTCATACAACCATGAAAGAAGCACAGCTCTTTGGAAGTCCTTCAGGTGCTGGAGGCAATATGTATTGCACTTGGGACAACTGCTCCATCCCATTTATCAGAGGACTCACGTTGCTGGCCATTTTTTTTTTTTTTTTTTTTTTTTTTTGCTGTACGTGGGCCTCTCACTGTTGTGGCTTCTCCCGTTGCGGAGCACAGGCTCCGGACGCACAGGCTCAGCGGCCATGGCTCACGGGCACAGCCACTCCGCGGCATGTGGGATCTTCCCGGACCGGGGCACGAACCCGTGTCCCCTGCATCGGCAGGTGAACTCTCAACCACTGCGCCACCAGGGAAGCCCTGGCAATTTTGATTGGGTCTCAGAGCAAGAGGGGGCTCTGCAGCAGGTCCAGGCTGTGGTATAAGCTGTCCTGCCACTTGGGTAATGTGAACTGGAAAATCCCATAGTGCTGGAGGAATCTTGTGATAAATGAGAGCACATTGTGGTGTCTCTGACAAGTTGCATTGGGGGAGTTGCAGTGCAGATCTCTAGGCTCTGGAGCAAGGACATGCTATCTGTTGCAAGAAATTATGCACTTTTTGAATGGAAGCTCTTGGCAGGCTACTGAACCTGGGAAGAGACTGAGCATCTTGCCAGAAGTCGTCAAATACATGTGCATCCAGAGCTACCTATCATGGACTGAGGGCTGTCATTCCCACCAAGTCATAAGGCTGGAGAAGCCCAGCATAATTCATCTTAAAGTGATCATGGTGCAGCTAGGAGTGGGCCTGGGCAGGTCCAGAGGGCATGAGAACACTAACTGACCAAGTTGAACAGTCTCACGTATCACCTGCTTATGTTGCATTGATGCCTCTCTCTAAGCTCATGCTGATGGCCAGGGGTTTCCTATGACCAGTTGGCAAAGGAAGAAAAGAAAATCCAGGCCTAACTCATGGAGGGGTTGACTGGGTCTGTTGGTGTGAGCTGAAAACAGGCTGTTCTGCATTACAGCTCCACTCAGGGGACTCTGAAAAGAATAGGAGGGCAGGAGAAAATCCTCCCCCATGGGCAGAGCTGCAGGCACTGTTTTAGTCTTCCAGTTTGTGAAGAGAGAGAAATGGCTTTAGCTAAGACTATGCCGTGAGTCCTGAGCTGTGGCAAGTGGTTCGGCTGGTGGGTCAGGGGTTTGGATGGAGCAATACTGGAAGATTGGAGATGAGGCGATATGGGAGAAGAGCATACAGAGGGGGCCCAAAGTGTAGGGGTTGTTACATCATCTATGAATGCCCACCAGAGAGAATCTACTACAGAATCAGGGACTCGACAATCAGCTGGACAGGATGACGTGACCCGCTCTCAGCCTTCCCAGTGCCAGCACAGTGGGCCCGTGAAATGGAATCACCATGGTTACAGAAATGATGGGTACATCATGGCAGAGCAGATGGCCCTGATCGTCATGAGGGGGTAGGCTTGCTGCTGCATCGTGGGGACAGGAAGGAATAGGTTTGGAAATTAGAGGATTTATTGGGACCATATCTTGGTGCCCAGTTTTAGCTGTAGGTGGGCAATTATTGCAACTACAAACTGATAAGAGCATGGTAACCAAGGGTTCAGACTCTTCAGGGACAAAAGTCTGTCCATCTCAGCAAACAAGCCACCTAGGCCAGTAGAAGTGCTGGTGGAGAGTGGGGGGAATCTAGAAAGAAAGGTGGAGGAAGGAGATGATGAATATCAGTTCCAACCTAGGGACCAACTGCAGTGGTGAGTGGGGGGCTGCTTTTCTTCTAATGGTCCCACACCAGCCGCTCTCTTTGGAAGACTGCCACCTGGTAACTACACTGCTTTGCCCACAGGTGCAGAGCCCAGAGGTGCCTGGGAGTTTCCATTTTCTCAGGGCCCCCCTTAGCCAAGGGCTGACAGAGTTTGTGAGCATGAGGTCCAGCTCCTTGCCTCGATGGGGACAAACTCACAAGTCTCTCCCTTGTGAGACTCTGCCTGAAATCTCACAACCTTGGGTCCTTCCCTTTCTATGGCCTGTTTCCCTCACTCTCCTATCAGTTTCTTCCAGGGCCGGTCTTACTAAACCACTGCCCTTAGAATCTTCCTCTCAGAGTCTGCTCTGGGTAATCTCCCACTACTTAACGGGGAGATTAACGGGGTGGGGGGTAATAATAGGTCACATTCACTGGGCATCTCCCATGCGCAGGGCACTGTGGTGAGAGCTCTTACATTACCAGGTCCACTGAATCTTCTAGAACTCCCCGCTCCCCGACCCCAGGTGCTGAATAAACTCTCAGCAGCAGAGCTTAGGGCTGTAGGGCACAGGCCCAGGAGCCCAACTATCTGGGGTCAAATTCTGGTTCTGCCAATGACTGGCTGTGTGACCTTGGGCAGGTTACTTTCCCCATCAGTAAAATGGGGATAATAATAGGGTCTGCTTCACAGGCTGTTTATGAAAATTCGAGGAGTTAATGTAAAGCATTGGAATGCTTTGTAGATGTTTGTTAAATGAACAGATACTTCACAAGGGGCAAGTAAGACTTAGAAAGATTAATGAACTTGCTCAAGTTCACCCAGCTGAAGTGGCAAAGTCAAGATCTGTATGATTTCAAAATCCAATCTCTTAACTACGATTGTATGCCACCTCTGGTCAGGCCTACTGCTCCTTCGTTCCCCTTAGTATATTTCAAAAGCCCCACTTTTCTCCGAGACCACCCATCGCTGGCTGGTCTTTGCTGGGAGACCACAGGAGGAGCCTGGGTCTCCCTGTGGCCGCCCTTGTGGTGAGGCTCTCTATCACTGTGGATATTGTCTTGTCTTGGAGGTGCTGCTGTGTGTTAATTCTCAAGGGGATCTCTCCCCAGACCTTCATTTTCTTTATTTCATTGCCACCCCCCTGTTCCCCACGCCTCCCAGAAAAGTAGAGAGAGACTTTCCTTCACTACTGAAGTGATAGCTTATGAGAACCTTTTTTTTTTTTTTAACTCGGAAATCCTTTCCTCAATTGCCAAGGTAAATGAGATAATAATTTAAAACATATGGAAACATGTAAGGGGGGAGGGAAGTGAGAAAACTCTCACTTGCCACCCATGTGGCTTTCTGAGGCTGCTTCACTCACCCAGCCTTGGCTCACTGGGGCTGTCATCGGCCTCCCCTTGGACTTCGGGATGACACACCTGGCAGGCTTGGTGAATGTCCTTATGAGGCAACTGCGGTGCCGCCCCCGTGTCTTCCCTGGCCTGCTTTTCACCAGGGCAATGAAGCCATGTCCCTGAACTGGGAAGGGAGGGGACAGCTTGCTCTTGATTCTCTAATAGCCCCACTCAGGCGGCTCTACTTCCTCTTCTGATGGTTTGAATGTGAGAAATCCAACTACAGGAGAACCTTAAGAAGGAGGCCATTTATTTCCATGCTATTCACTGAGCAAAATGTATTAGGCAGCTGCTATATGCCATGCTCTTTAATCTCATGGGGTCACCTGAGGATTGTTTACAGGAAAGGGAAGAGATCCAGATGTGGTGCTGAGCTTCAAGGCTGCCTGGGATCCAACATTAGTTTCATTGTTTTTTATTTTTGTGAGGCCCTCAAGGTCCACGCAGGTCCCAGGACTTGGGAAGGGAGGTAACTCCTTTTGTTAGAAAGGAGAAGGGACATCGAATATTTAATGTCATAGGTACCAAGCCCCGTGCTTTACATCCATCACCTCATTTAATTCTCAAGGTTATCTGTGAAGTAGGTATTTGGGTTTACAGTGGAATTTCCCTGAAATATCTACTCTGATCTATCTGGCTGCTCTCTACATCCCGGAGTCAGCCAGGATGAGGCCCCTTGGGTCATTTACATTTTAACCTCAAAGGGTGTTTTCTGTTTTTCAGCCTCAATACTTACGGCTCAGCTCAGGCCCAAAGGTTTCCTCCCAGCTCAGATACCCAAATCAGCTACTCCCACCCACGGCAAGTGCTCGACTCCTGGCTGCTCACAGCCACCAGGGGCCCAGGAGGCCTGGCTGACCTGCAATTCCACCTCCCCACCCACCATGAGGGGAGGGGTGGAGGCCCCAGACCTTCTACGACTTCACCTCTGGGCTCCCGGCTCACACCCTATGCTGTCCCCTTCAGTTAGTCTGCTCGGGATCCAGCTTCTGTGCTGGGTAAAAGACCAACATCACGTTGATGCTGGGGGTTTCCCAGGGTTTCACCTTCTTTGGAGAACAGGTGCTGCAGACATAAGCGTCTTTATGACCCAGGCTAGATTAATTCCCCCTGCGACGCGTTCTCTCCCATCTCCTCTTTCACAGCTCTTAGCACACGTTTTTCTCATGAACTGCCGGGAGAAAATTGCACTGGAAAATCTGGAAGCATATCTAGATGGCTTCTCTGGGTATGAAATTTCAACCACCCTCCCCTCTGCCAGCTTCCCCCTCCGTCACCTTCCTCCATCCTCGCCTTGCTGCCTCCACTCTGGCCACACTGGTCTCTTGCTGCTCCTTAAACATCCAAGGCTAGGGTTGCCAGATAAAATACAGGTTTCCCAGTTACATTTCAGTCTCAGATAAACAACAAATGATTTTTTAGTATAAGTATGTCCCAAGTTAAATTACTTCTTGCTTATCTGAAATTTAAATTTAACAGAGTGTCCAACCTTTGCTTTCTTTCTCTTTTCTTTTTTTGCTAAATCTGGTGACAATGCCAAGCTCATTCCCGTCACTGGGGATGTTTGTCAGTCACATGACTCCCCCCTCACTGGACTCTGGCCTTGGCCCAGATGCCCTGTCTTCAGGGAGGCCTCCTCTCGTCCCTGCATCTCAAAGCATGGCCCCATCCCGACCTTCCACCTCCCCTTGCCTTATTTCCCCCTCAGCAGCACCTGCCTGACTTGCCCTCACATATGTGTTTTCTGTCCATCTCTCCACAAGCACGATCACGTCATTAAGTCAGGGATTCACATCAGTTTTGTTCACTGCCATGTGCCCAGTGTCTAGAACAGGGCCTGGCACAAAACAGTCACCCCAAGCCATCTGTTGAATGAATGGATTATTCTGCATGATCAGGAGAGAGAATTTTGATTTTTCCCAGTCAGCCCAAGAAAGAGAAGGTAAGAGAAGGCCCTGAGATAAGAGGGGGAAGAGTGGGGAGAGGGGAGGGGAGGAGAAAGACAGAGACAGACAGAGACAGAGTGAGACATAGAGACAGAGACAGACAGACAGAATGAATTGAGAGAAGAGACAGGATGCAGTCTGAGACCGCTCTCATCTGTGCGTGACTTCAGAAGTGTGGGAGCCCATGCAGCTGCTAGAAGACTTTTGCACGGAGGGGCCATACAATGCATACGATGTAGACTTTGAGAACACAGGCTTTGCCACAGACTCAAAATTTGAGTCTGGGCTCCACCACTTAACACTTGTAAGGCTTTAAGCACGGAATGCATCTCTAGGCCTCAGTTTCCCTATCTGTTAAATGGTAATAACAATATTACCCAGTCGTGGAGCAGCTGGGAGGCGTAAATGAGATACGTGTCAAGGACGTAGCACCAGGTCTGACCCCTGGCAAGTGCAGAAGAGAAAACAGCTGCCAGTGCTCCTGCCATCACAGCCATGCTCCTCCTGATCATGAAATTACGCCCCCCACCCCATGATTGCCTCTTCAATTTTTACTGACTCTCAGTTGATGACCATTTTTAAAAAAGAAGCAGTGGTTTTGTTTTTGTTCTTTTTTGGTAATCACTGTGGCCCATTAGAGATTAGAGAATAGCTGGCGGGTGTGCTCTGGGTGCTGAGAGGCCAGT
This sequence comes from Delphinapterus leucas, assembly GCF_059928025.1. NCBI lineage: Eukaryota > Metazoa > Chordata > Mammalia > Artiodactyla > Monodontidae > Delphinapterus > Delphinapterus leucas. The sequence continues at coordinate 107,342,160 of NC_143129.1, forward strand.
GTCGCTCTTCTGCCTGTGGAGTGACTCACCCCTCATGCAGCCTCAGGGATAAGTCTCTGCACTCAGGTGGCTTGGAGGTTTTGGGAAATAGTTGCCACCAGTGTTAAACCCAGAGTGTCAGAGGCCCCTGTCGCTGAGCACACAGGACAGGGTGCAGCCTGTCTGGTCTTGACGTGTGCTGGCTCTGTGACCCCTGCACGCCTTAACTACTCAGCTGCACGTTCTTCCTGTGGAAAACAAGATGGTGTTTCCTGGTCTGTCTTCCAGGTTTGGATGACCACGAAATGAAAGAGGCTATGACAAAAGCTTTGGCAACCCTAAACTGCTATATAAAGCCCAGATCGTGTCATCAGCATTGTCTGCATGACAAGGGGGAGGGTGACCTGACTAGCTGACTGGGGATCATGGGCTCTGTGGACATCTTGGTGTCACCCACTCCCTGTACCTCATAGACACACACCCTTTTCCCGGCGCCAGGATCAAATACCACTCAGTGATGTGTCCTTGGGGCGCGGGTTAAAATGACACAAGGCCCTCATTCCTGGGAGCTCCACCACTGCACCCCCCGCAGTCAGGCCAGCAGGTGTCTGCCAGATGTGCGAAGGCAGGAAATTAGCGCCAGCTCTGAATAAACATCTTTGCACTTTGCTCTATTGGTAACTGGCTGTACTTTTGTAGGAGTGGACACACTCCTGGAAGTCCCCCGGTTCCCAGCCCTGATGAGACACACACGTTCCAGCCCCTCCCCATCCTAGCCTCACCGTTTCTGGGGAACACTCATTCTTAGGTGGCAGCACTGTCCAGGGCCAGACGATGCCTCCTGCAGCAGACAGGCAGGCTCAGGATGTACTGGTGCCCATGACCTCAGCTTGTGGGCCCAGGCCTTGGCCCAGCCCATAAAGCCAAGTCACCTCTGAGAAACAACCTTCTCTCATTTGACCAGAGCCAGCCCCCAACTACAGCAGGCAGGGTCCTTGCCTCAGGCTGTGCAACTTAATGCATTTATAAGACAAATAATAACCAAGTGACTACTATGCACTATGTACTAGGTGCTAGGAACTCACCAATGAACAAAACCAATACTGAATTTCCCTTCCTTCATGGAACTTCCATTCTAGTGTGGGGAGGGTAGGGGGGACAGAAAAAGTAAATAACTAGATTCTGAAGTGTGTAAACCGATGACAAATGACGTGGAAAATTAGCATGGTAAAGAGGGTAAGGGTGAGTGCAGGGGGAAGGGAGCAGCAGGTTCCACGGGGAGGTCCACAGAGAATGTACCACCTGAGTCAACACCAAGGAGGTGAGCACCTGGGAGGGGAGCTGGGAAACATTCCACGAAGGGGGAACAGCCAGTGCAAAGGCCCTGATGCCTTGGCCACTGCCTGGTGTGTTCAAGCAATCAGGAGACCAGTGCCTAGAACCCAGTGAGTGGGGGAAGTAGTGATTTGGGAAACTAGCAGTGGCCAGGTGTGGAGAGCAATCCTGGCAGGTGGCAGCGGGAGAAAAGTGGTTCAGAATCAGCTGGTGGCAAGGGCTGGCTCTGGTTTGGGAGTCCTTGAAGTCTTCATAATGTGGGAATGCCTTCTTTAAGGAAAAATATGAAATTACAAATATGAAATTAAGCACAGGGTTTTGGAAATGCAAGCGAGGGCCCCTGAAGCTTAGGTTCCTTAACTTCCCGATGGTGGAGCTGTGGACCCAAGGCCTGTGCTTGGGATGGCTCCGGAGGGCCCCACTCACCCCAAGGCAGCACCCTCCTCCCTCTCTCCCTCCCCTACAGCATTGCCCTTCTGTGACTTCTCTCCTGGTCCAAGCTTCCCGTGACATCCATCTTAACCAGTGTTTGCACAGATAGCAATGGGGACAGAGAGAGGACCTGAGGGACCTCCGTGTCCCCAGCCTGGCCACATGGGTCAGAGTCCAGCCAGCAGGGATGACCGTGACAGTGAGGGTGGCAGGGAAGCCCCCCTAGGAGGGGAAGGACAGGAATCACGTCTCCGCAGAGGACATTTCTCTGATTTTGTGGTTCTGTCCCCATCCAGGAAAAGAAACCAGGAGGGCAAGCACACACTCAACATGAAAGGAGGCTGGGGTCCTCCTCCAGGCCCCCCACTGTGACCCTTCAGGGAGTAGCTGCACGGGGCTGGGTCCCGGAAGATGAGCTGGGGGACTCTCTTAAGCTGGCTGGTGAGCGCCACCCAGGGAGGCCCAGGCCCTGCTTTGGAAACCAGGAAGGGGCTGGGGACAGGAGTGGAGCAGGCGGGGAGAGTGAAGAAAGGAATTATTCAGAGACCAGTTATGAACTATTAGCAGTGGGGAAAGAAACCAAGATGTTTGGGGGAGTAGTCATTACGTTCCTCTGTGTGATGTGGCTTCTGCGGGGCCTGGTTAAATACGAACTATGCCCTCCCTCCCTCCCTTCCCTCCTTCCTCCCTTCCTTCCTTCCCTCCTTCCTTCCTTCCTCCCTCCCTCCCTCCCGCTCTTCTTTCTCTCTCTTTCATTCATTGATGAGAAAAGATCCCATTTAAAAGTAGCTGGTGTATGTAGACCCTTCCCAATTAAAAAACATAATTTTTCTTTAAAGTGCCAATTGCTATCTTTGTCTAGATAGAGACATTTAAGCAAGTTTGGATATGATATGGAAATTTTGATTGTTTGAATGGGACTCTTTTTTTTTTTTTTTTTTTTTTTTGCGGTACGTGGGCCTCTCACTGTTGTGGTCTCTCCCGTTGCGGAGCACAGGCTCCGGACGCGCAGGCTCAGCGGCCATGGCTCACGGGCCCAGCCGCTCCACGGCACGTGGGATCCTCCCGGATCGAGGCACGAATCTGTGTCCCCTGCATCGGCAGGCAGACTCTCAACCACTGCGCCACCAGGGAAGCCCTTGAATGGGACTCTTGTTGTAATATAATCTTTTGTCTTTTGGAATAAATCAACCAAGAAGCATTTATAGCACAGCTGCTATATATGCAGTTTTATTTTAGGGCGTCCTTATTCAAGGAGGTTGAATCCAAAATCCTACTCCTGGAGGTGATTTTGGTCTGGCTGTGAAGTCAGTGCTTATACCTGTGGGGAGATGGGTCGATGGCGCCATGGCATTGCTTCTCAGGCCTTACACTTGACTATTTCTCTTCTTATTCAATACGTTTTCCCTGGACTGTCGCACCCACACCAGAGACATCACCACCCTCTGTCAAGCTTTCAGTGCCAAATCAGTCTCCAGCCTGACTTCCCGCTACCTCCCAGGTGCTTTTCCAGGATGCGGAGGACTGCGGGCTCACTCCCTGAAACCCCCTCTCCCTTTGGGGTGGCCTGCCTGAAACACGCATCTGACCACAGCCCTGGTCCAGCCAGGAGCCTCCACTGGTCGCTGTTATCCACATCAGAGGTCCGAACATCCGGAAATGTAACTTGTTTTTCAAGTAAAGTATTGCATTGAACACCAGTAGAGGAAAGATGGGAAGTTATTTTATTGGTAGACATGTACTTTACAGGCAAATGTTTTTAACATTTGCTTGCTCTAAAGCCAGCCACTCTGAATAATGAGGCTATTTCCAAAAGCATAAACATTTGACATTTATGGTCATGGATGCACTTGCAGTTTTTATTTTTTAATTCATTAATTATTTTAGTATAGGTGATTTACAATGTTAGCTTAGTTTCAGGTGTACAGCAAAGTGATTCATATATAGATAGATGATAGATAGACAGGTAGATAGATATAGATATAGTCTTTTTCAGATTCTTTTCCATTATAGGTTATTGCAAGGTATTGAATATAGTTCCCTATGCTATACAGTAGGTCCTTGTTTTATCTATAGTAGTGTGTATCTGTTAATCCCAAACTCCTAATTTATCCCTCCCCCACCCTTTCCCCTTTGGTAACCATAAGTTTGTTTTCAGTGTCTGTGAGTCTATTTCTGTTTTGTAAATAAGTTCATTTGTATCATTTTCTTAGATTCCATCTATAAGTGATATCATATGCTTTGTCTTTCTCTGTCTGACTTACTTCATTTAGTATGATAATCTCCAGGTATATCCATGTTGCTGCAAGTGGCATTATTTCATTCTTTTTTATGGCTGAGTAATATTCCATTGTATACATGTACCACATCTTCTTTATCCATTCATCTGTCAATGGACATTTAGGTTGCTTCCATGTCTTGGCTATTATAAAAAGTGCTGCAATGAACAATGAGGTGCATGTATCTTTTCAAGTTAGAGTTTTCATCTTTTCTGGATATATGCCCAGGTGTAGGATTGCTAGATCATATGGCAACTCTATTTCTAGTTTTTTAAGGAACCACCACACTGGTCTCCATAGTGGCTACACCACTTTACATTCCCACCAACGGTGTAGGAGGGTTCCCTTCTCTCCACACCCTCTCCAGGATTTATTATTTGTAGACTTTTTGATTATGGTGCACTTGCAGTTTTAGATCAGCCTCAGCATCCAATTTATTCCTGTATTTGCTTCTGTTGCCCAGTGTTGAGAAAGTTTGGCTCAAGATATAAGTAATAAAACTAGCAACATTTTTATGTTTTATTTTTACACATCTTGCCTTGCCATCTCAGGATGCTCTTAATTAAACAAATCCAAGATCTTGAATGCAGAGTAGGAGAAAATGTTGAGTCGAATATTGAATCATTAACAATATCTAACTGCTTTCATTGCTTATGTTAAATGCAAAATTCACATCAGAAGTAGCTCAAAGTTAAGATAGGTGCTCATGCAGTATTATCGTGACTGCACAGCTAACCATTATGCAGTAGGGAGTGAATGTGATCACCTAGGTTTTGTCAGCCTGCATTTGGTTGTTCAGTTTACCATGGTCATGTATCTGTACAAATTGATGCAAGAGGGCATACAGACCTGGATTTTGAGAAATCACCCATAAAGAGCTACAGTCTTTCTAATAAGTGACACCTTTATTAAATATTCAAAATCATGAACCAAATCAGAAGAAGTGATCAGTTCTTATGGTATCAAAGAGCATTTGCCCAGCGACAGGAATTAGTGCATTTGTGGTCTCTGATATGTTAGCATTTGATATAAAGCACTCGTGACTATGTTGATATAAAATTACAGTTGATTTTTTAATGATTTAAAGTACATATTTTGGGTAGCTTTTTTTTAAAAAAAGAAAAACCCATGGACAGAGTCCAAAAGCCAAAAGGTAAAAGAAGGATATTTAGTGACAAATAAATCTCCCTCCACCTCATCCTCAACCAGTATTGTTCTCCCCAGTATTTTTCTTCACTGTTACCAGTTTCTTTTAATCCTACCAGAGACATTCTGTGTGTGTGTGGGAGTGTGTCTTAATTTGGGCTACCCTAGAAACAGACCTTGACACAAGGATTTAAATGAAGCTATGTATCTGGGAAGAGCTCCCAGGAGACTCCTGCAGGGGCTGGGGGTATGAGAATGGGGACGGAAGGCAGCCAATAAAGGGAAGATCATCGAGTAAATTCCACCATGAACAAACAGAGCGTAATGCCACCAGGGAACTCTGGGAGCCAGCATAGGGCACGTGGCCCAGTATTATTTCTCCTGTGGGGAAATGAAGCTGGTAATTTATAACCAACTGCATTGTTTGAGGGCTGTGCGGTGTGGGCAACCAGCCATGTGGCCGGGCACAGTGGACCCTGGTGGTCAGAGAAGACTCTCAGTCAAAGAAATGCAAGAGCTGGCCCTTTAGAGTGTGCAGGTGTGCCCTGAAATGGTAAGGAGCACGAGGTGTGGGCAGGGCACCAACAGCACCTGCTACAACATTCTCCTAAAAACATTTGAATGAAATTTGAACCAAACATTTGCAGCAACCATGGCCTAGCCCCGCGATTTCCAGGCTTCCACAGAGCCCAGTCTGAAGGCCATTGGCATTCGTGGGAGCAGCAAACGAAGCTTTCCAGGGTCTGGCTCCTGTCAACTACTTCTGGTTCCTTTCCCTCCTTAATCACAGTCAAGTTGTCACCAGTGATACAAGCGATTTGTGCTGGTGGGCCCCACCGGATGGTGGAGCACACCTCCCTGCCTTTTCTCGTGATGCTGTCTTGGCCTGGAAGCACCCTTTCCCTTCCTCTTAGCTGCCTAATGCTACTTGTTCTCCAGATTCAGGTGAGTAGAAAGAATAAACTTTCCTTTTGGTGTAGTAGAGGGCTCACTGAGGTGTTTAGCCCAGAGCCTGACAGAGACTGTGCTCTCAGGGGTGATTATCTGCCCATATCCCCATCTGTCTTATGCCTTGGGGAACCTTCCCTGTCACCCCTGGGCTAGATTGGGATTCCACTCTGCGCACTGTCCTAGCACCCTGGGCTCACCTATTGGAATGATCTGTTTGCCTGTCTGTCTCGCCCAGCTGTACCAGGAACTTCTTCAGGGCAGGAAGCAGGCTTTGCTCACCTCTGAATCCCCGTTGCAGGCAGTATGGCTCAGTAGATGCTTTTGAACAGAATTCAACAGAGGGCACTGCACAGTGCCCCTTCTTTGCAGTATTTGTAGGAATCCTGAGGGAGCAATTGCTGCAGACAAGGTGGCCCTTGAATGTGTGTTAGGTGGCCTTGAATAAGACACATGCCTGTAAAGGAGGTTGCTGCCTCCTTCCTGGGGAGAGACCTGTAGACCTGCTCCTTAATTTGGCATGCAAGATTGTTTCTGCTCTTTTCATTTTTGTATTTGTTTAATGGATAGTCAGTTCCTCAGTCCATAAATATTTTCTGAGTCCCTGCTATTCTGGGCACCATTCTAGGGGATGGAGGTATAAGGGTGCACATGACAGAAGGAGGTCCTACCTCAAAGAACTTCCCTCCCTTGGAAGGTGTAGAATAGTACAGAATGGAATATTCATTTGGACTAGCCCGCTGTCACTGGCGGGATCTGAAGAATCTGGAACAAGTGGGGCTCATCAGGGCGTGGCTGATGGAAACCTCAGGCAGTTGTAAGTAAAGGCGTGGGGGCAGACATCCCAGTAGGAGGAGGGAACCAAAGGAGGTCAAGGACAGCCGTCATTTAGAAACATATTGAACGCATCTGTGGTCAGCATATTGGAAGTCACAAAGAGATAGAAGCCTCAGTCCGTCCCTGTGAAGATCTGCTGTCTACAGTGGGAGAGGAAAGTCACAGTTATCCTGAGGATTATCAACCAGTAAGGACCATCCAGGCAACCATTTTTAAAGACTTTTTATTTGAAAATAATTATAGACTCGAAGAACGTTGCAAAAAATAGTACAGAGAGGTTGTGTGTACCGTCGCCCAATTTCCCCCAGTGGTAATACTTACATAACTACAGGACAACACCACAGCCAGGAAACTGACATTAGTAAAAGGCACAGATCTTGTTCAGATTTCCTTTGTTTTACATATGAGTCTACAAAATCATTTCACACGTGTAAATTCACATAACAACCATCACAGTCAAGATACAGAAGAGTTCTGTCACCACAAAGATATCCCTGGTGCTACACGTTTATAGTCACCAGCCCCCGCCCCCCCAACCCCTGGCTAGTGTTGAGTTTTGAAAGTTCTTGGTGTTCTAGACATGAGCCCTTGGCCACATGTGTGGTTTGCAAATATTTTCTACTTGTATATAGCATGTCTTTTCATCCTCTTTACAGGGTCTTTCACAGAAAAAAAGATTTTAATTTTGATGAAGTACAACTTAATTTTTTCTTTTATGGACTGTGCTTGTAGCGTCACGTTTAAGAACTCTTCATTTTTCTCTAGGTTTGAAGGTTTTCTATGTTTTCTTCTAAAAGTTTTATAATTTTACATTTAAATCTATGGTCATTTTTCAGTTAATTTTGTATAAGGTGTGAGGTTTGTTTCAAAGTTCTTTTTTTTTGCCTATAAATATTGAATTGTTCCAGCGTTTTCTGTTTTAAAAAAACTATCCTTTCTCCATTGCGTATCTTTTGCTCCTTTTTCAAAAATCAGTTGGCTGACCTGGGCCTGCCTGATGGTGTCCCCATGCCTGACAAGTACTCCTGGCAACGAGTTGCTGTAGAACTCAAATCTCTGCTGGGCAAGGATGTTTTGTTCTTGAAGGACTGCGTGGGCCCAGAAGTGGAGAAAGCTTGTGCTGACACAGCTGCTGGGTCTGTCATCCTGCTGGAGAACCTTTGCTTTCATGTGGAGGAAGAAGGGAAGGGAAAAGATGCTACTGGGAACAAGGTTAAAGCTGAGCCAGCCAAAGTAGAGGCCTTCCAAGCTTCGTCTTCCAAGCTAGAGGATGTCTATGTCAATGATGCTTTTGGCACTGCTCACCGAGCCCACAGCTCCATGGTGGGAGTAAATCTGCCAGAGAAGGCTGGAGGTATTTTGATGAAGAAGGAGCTGGACTGCTTTGCCCAGGCCTTGGAGAGCCCAGAGCGACCCTTCCTGGCCACCTAAAGTGGGGCGGAGCTAAAGTTGCAGACAAGATCCAGCTGATCAATAATATGCTGGACAAAGTCAGTGAGATGATTATTGGTGGTGGAATGGCCTTTACCTTCCTTAATGTGCTCAATAACATGGAGACTGGCACTTCTCTGTTTGACGAAGAGGGATCCAAGATCATCAAAGACCTGATATCCGAAGCTGAGAAGAATGGTGTGCAGATTACCTTGCCTGTTGACTTTGTCACTGCTGATAAGTTTGATGAGAATGCCAAGACTGGCCAAGCCACTGTGCCCTCTGGCATACCTGCTGGCTGGATGGGCTTGGACTGCGGTCCTGAGAGCAGCAAAAAGTATGCTGAGGCTGTTGCTCGGGCTAAGCAGACCGTGTGGAATGGACCTGTGGGCGTGTTTGAATGGGAAGCTTTTGCCCGAGGAACCAAAGCCCTCATGCATGAGGTGGTGAAAGCCACTTCCAGGGGCTGCATCACCATCATAGGTGGGGGAGACACTGCTACTTGCTGTGCCAAATGGAACACGGAGGATAAAGTCAGCCACGTGAGCACCGGAGGTGGGGCCAGCTTAGAGCTCCTGGAGGGTGAAGTCCTTCCTGGGGTGGTGGATGCTCTCGGCAATGTTTAGTACTTTCCTGCCTTTTGGTTCCTGTGCATAGCCCCTAAGTCAACTTAGTGCTTCCTGCATCTCCACTTGGCATTAGCTAATATCTTCCCCCATGTCAAGATTTGGCTAGTGGCCAAGAGATATAGCGCCAGGAACCCTTAAACAGTTGTACGGCATCTCAGCTCACCTTTACCGCACCCTGGATTTGCCTACATTGTTCAAGTTCCCATTTGAATTTCTTAGAGACTAAACCATTGTGCATTCTAGAGTGCGTATATTTATATTATGCCTGTTAAAAGAAAGTGAGGTGTGTTAGCTCAGTTCTCTTTATGAAGTAGCTTATTCTGATTAGCTTTGTCATTGTTTCACCACTCAGCATGGAAACAAAATGAAATGCCAATTGTTGGTAGGGAGGGAGATGAAGTTGGTGATCTGTTAAACAAATAATAAAAATATTCATTGGGAAAAAAAAACGGTTGGCTGTACTGGTGTGGATTTATGTCTGGCTTATCTATTTTGTTTTATTGGTCTGGGTATTTATTCCTCCATAATACACATTGTCTTGATTACTGTAGTTACATAGTAAATCTTAAAATTGGGTAGAGTGATTCCTTCCTCTTTATTCTTCTTTTCTAAAATTGTTTCAGCTATTCTAATTCCTTTGCCTTTCCACATATATTTATAATAATCGTGTCAAAACCTACACAAATTTTGCTGGGGTTTTGATAGAAATTGTGTTAAACCTATAGATCAATTTAGGGAGAATTGACATCTTTACTGGGTTGGGTCTTCGAAGCTGTGAACACGGTATGTTTTTCCATTTATTTACATCTTCCTTAATTTCTTTCATCAGTGTTTTGTTGTCTTCAGCAAACAAGTCCTGTACATCTTTTGTTATAATTATGCCTATATATTTTATTTACAGGGATGGTATAAACGGTATTATGTTTTTAATTTTGGCTTCCACATGGTCATTGACAGTATATAGAGATACTATTGATTTTTGAATGTTGACCTTGTATCCTGCGACCTAGCTAAGCTATTAGTGCTAGATGGGTTTTGTTTGTTTGCTTCATTTTTGTTTTGGGCTTTTTAAAAAAGATTCTTTGGGATTTTCTGCATAGGCCATATGTCGTCTGAAAATAAGGATAGTTTTATTTGTTCCTCTCCAATATGTATGCCATCATGGTGGATTATCAACTATGAGAATCATCCAGGCAAAAAATGTATTTAATTCCAACGATTCTGTTTTCTTACTCTTTTCTAGATTATTTCCCCTTGTCTACTGTGTTTTCAGGGAACACAGACTCACTCTTACATTAGATCAAACAACTATTATTAGGAAAAATATCTGGAAATAATAAGATTAACACATCGTAGAGCCAAAGAGGAAGGACTGGGGGACTTTTCACATCCCGCCTGCTCCCTGAGGAAAGGTCATCGAAAGATGACTCTGGGTACTGTGTGTTCCCTTGGGTCAGGGCCATCTGGGCCTCAGCTAGCCTTCTCGATGTTCCCCCAGTGAAAAGCAATCCTTCTTCCAGGACTGGCCCAGGTTGGGACGCCCTGAAGGCAGACTGGGATGAGGGACTGACCACGGGGTTGGAGGGGAGGTGGAGGGAGTCCTTGGGAAGGTTGAGGAGGGCCTCCCCTCACATTGATCCAGATGGGTTTTCAGCAGGTGTGTGGGAGACATCACTGTCCTTTGCTCTGAGCTGAGACACAGCTTCTACACGTCCCGTGGGATGGGGGTCTAGGTGTTATTGAAGAGAAGAAAAACAAGACAGTGTTCTTCTTCCCACTGGTGATGAACCTGGGCCATGCAAGGGGGACTGTGTCCTTGACACCAGGAAACTGAAGCCAGGGCTCAATGTGCAGACCCCAGAATCGTACATGATGTATAAGCAATGCTGTGTGAGCAAAACGATCCTGTACAATGAAAGTTCTGCTTATCCAGATGGCTTAAAGTTTTTTAATCCCAGTGCTATTTACTTTCCTGATGAAGTGTTGGGTGATGCATAGCTAAAATATACTGAAACATTATACCATGTGCAATGCTTAATCCACACATTTGTTAAAGGTGGGTATGTTTAAAGAGGTTGAAACAAAGGGAATGCAGTTCCCTGATAACATGCTTAGCTGTGGAGAGATTTATTTAATCTAGAATAGTAAGATATTTTTATCCACTTTCTGAAAACAAAGAGATTTTTTTTTAATAAGTTTATTTTATTTATTTATTTTTGGCTGTGTTGGGTCTTTGCTGCTGTGCGCGGGCTTTCTCTAGTTGCAGCAAGCGGAGGCTACTCTTCGTTGCGGTACTCGGGCTTCTCATTGCCGTGGCTTCTCGTTGTGGAAGCATGGGCTGTAGGTGTGCGGGCTTCAGTAGTTGTGGCTCATGGGCTCTAGAGCGCAGGCTCAGTAGTTGTGGTGCACGGGCTTAGTTGCTCCATGACATGTGGGATCTTCCCGGGCGAGGGCTTGAACACGTGTCCCCTGCATTGGCAGGTGGATTCTCAACCACTGCGCCACAGGGAAGCCCAAGAGATGAGTTTTTTAAAAGCTACGGCTATCTTGAAAATGGTAAACTGGAAAAAAATTTAAAGGCAAATTTAGTTAATGGGGGTAGTAACTTCTTATTGTTTCCGTGTTCTATACCACACCATACATGAATTAATAAGCTCTTACAGTCTTGCAACTATGAGGCTGGCAAGTCCCTCGATCTGCTGGATGAGTCTGCAAGCTGGAAGCCCGGGAGAGCTGGGGGTTTAGTTTCAGTCCAAGTCCAAAAGCCTGAGAACCAGGAGAGCTGATGGTGTAGTTTGTGTCCAAAGGCTGGCAGGCTCAAGACCCCGCAAGAGCCAATGTTTCAGTTCAAGTCTGAAGGCAGGAAAAAAAACTGGTGTCCTATTCTGAAAGCATTCAGGCAGGAGAGGTTTCTCTCCTACTCAGAGGAGGATCGGCCTTCTTGTTCTATTCAGAGCTTCAACTGATAGGATGGGCCCACAAGCATGAAAGAGGGCAATCTGCTTTACTTGGTTTATACCCTCACGGAAACACCGAAAATAATGCCTGACCAAATATCTGGGCACCGCGTGGCCCAATCAAGCTGACATAAAATTAATCATCGTGGAAACATAGGCACGGACCAGTGAAAGACTATTTCAAAAGAGCGTGAAGTTCTGGAGCGGACTTCTGATTACCTTCTCAAAGAGGACCAGGTTTTCTTATCTGCCAGTTGAGAAAATGTTCCTTACCCCCTTGTAAAATCTGAATGCTTCCTTAAAATTACAATAATGAATATCATTCACTGTGTACCTACACTTAATCCTCTCACTAACCTCTCACTTAATCCTCTCACTAACCCTGCTCTCTACTAAGTTTATTCTCAAAGGAGGGGATGTAGTGGCATCTACGTATGAGAAAACCAAGGCTCAAAGAACTGTATACTCATCAGTGTTTACAGTACCTGGAACACAGTAGGTGTTCAATAAATATGTGTTGAATGATGTTAATTAAACCTCTTGTTAAAGGCCATACAGCTAGAAATGGTAAAGTTAAAATTCAAAACCAGATCGTTTGACCCCAAAGTCAACGCACTTTAGGGAAAACTAGTGAACACAGGCAGGGTAGAAAATATGTTACTTGGAGTTTAGGCTGTCGGACCACTGGCATTTCATATGACTCCTACATGAAGTAGGCCGACGTGACAGAGCCTGAAAAAATTCCAGTAATTCCAACAAAGCTGGTCAGCCTCTGGTACAGGTCCTTGAAAGTGACCTTGAGCAATTAAACCACACACATCGGCAGACATTAGCTCTAGTTCTGGTTGACTCAGAAACTCAACAGCCCTATTCCTGGCATGATTGAGCATAATTTTCTCCCTGTTATTAATTCATCCTTAGAATGCTTGGGTCATAGCTAGAAAGACAGGGTCAATATATGTTTCAAAACTGTCTGGTCTCTCTCTGATGAACAGTGCTCAGTTGGTGGGGGATGAAGTTGAGGGAGGAGGGCTGGTTATTAATTTCACAGCAGTTATGTTGTTCAGCCTCAGTGAGATGTTTATCAAGGGGCTAAGATTCTTCCCAGTAACTTATTAGCTATATTTGGAAGCATGTCAAGTCTTGGAGGCCACAGGGCGCTGTTTGATGTTTTTCGGCAGTGATTCATGACACAGAAGGTATCTTAATCACTCACTCCCCCGAGGATCTTCTCAACTTTCAACCCAAGGGCAACTTTACTCCAGGAACATGGGCCCTGAGCATACCTTACTGTCTCCCTGTCCTGCTCCCTTCCAAGGCTATGGGAAATCTGTTTTTCATTTTCAAAGAAAATGTGTAGATTAATTTTAAAGGAGAATTTTGCTATTTCATCTGAACTTGCCAAAGACTTGATAAGATCTCAAAAAGGACAATGTGGTTCTTCCAATTATTTTGGACAATTGGTGGTGAACAGTCAGAAGGGAGGAAAGTTGGGAGTCGTTTAAGAAAGAAGATTCATCCAAGCAGAGACCCGTGAAAACGCCCTATTGTCTAAAACCAAAATGAGTCATGTTGTGCAAGAACAGTTAGTGGTTGTTCCTGGGAGGGACATGTTGACCTCCAACCTAAACCTGGAACTGGAGCCAGAGCCTTCGGTTTGGGCGGTCTTTCTCTAGGATATCATGTCTGCTGCAGTGTTCCAACTTCAAATCACATCTGGAATGTGGTCTTGCCTCTTCTCACTGTGGCTGTTACTACCACCCTCATCTGCACCCCCATCATCTCTCCCTGGTGTTGCCACAAAAGCCCGCTTCCCGGCCTTCCTGCAGGCCATTTTCCACGCCGCAGCCTGGATCATCTGTTACAGCCCAAGTCACGTACGCCTCTACTCGCTCAAAAGCTTCCCGTGTCTCCCCACGTTACTAAGAGTAGAAGCCACAGTCCTTCCATGCCCTCCGTGATCCAGCCATGCAATCCGGCCCCTCCCTTCCCTTGCTGACCTCCTCTCCTACCTAAAGATAGGACCCAAAGCAAGGGCTCAGACTTCACTTTCTGGTCTTAGGTTGGAGGTCAAGGCTTCACCTCAACACGTCCCTTCCAGAAACAACCTCTGCGTGTCTTGCACCTCCCTTGTCCTCCGATCTCATCATGTTTTAGGCATGGGCCCGTTTCCCATGGGCAGCCTTGCTGTCCCCATTTCTCGCTCTGCTCCAGCCACATTGGTGTGATTGCTCTTTCTCAAACACACCAGGCTCTCTCTGCCTCAGGGCATTTACACTTGCTGTTCTCTCTGACTGGAATGCTTTTCCCCCAAATAATTACATGACATGCCTCATTTCCTTTAGGACTCTGTTCCTATGTTTCTTTCTTCTCTGACGGTGTTATTTACAGTTGCAACTCCTTCTGCCTACCATCCCTCCACCCTGGTCCTCCCTCTCTTCTTTTATCTTTCTCATTAGCACTTGTCATGAACTAACATACTATATATTTTATTTATTATATTTTGCCAATCCACGGGGCAGGGATTTTTTGGTCTATTTTGTTTATTGTTGTATCCTCAGTGCTCAGAAGCATACCTAGCACATCATAAATCCACATTACATATTTGTTGAGTGTAGAAACGAATAAATGAAGCATTAAATGAAAAACTAAACCCAGTCTTGAGCTACATGAGCACGGTGTGGAGAACAAGCTGCTTACTCTAAAGAAACGCATGATCCGTTTGGGAAGACAGTTCTGGGAGCACTGGCCGTTCAAGGTAGTTTTGCCGTGAGACACAGAGACTCGCTCAAAAAAAACTCTCAGGGGACTTCCCTGGTGGTGCAGGGAATCCGCCTGCCAATGCAGGGGACACGGGTTCGAGCCCTGGTCCGGGAAGGTCCCACATGACATGGAGCAACTAAGCCCGTGCGCCACAACTACTGAGCCCGCGCACCTACGGCCCGCGAGCCACAACAAGAGAAGCCACCGCTATGAGAAGCCTGAGCACTGCAACTAGGAGTAGCCCCCGCTCGCCGCTACTAGAGAAAGCCTATGCGCAGCAATGAAGACCCAACACAGCCAAAAAATAAATAAATAAAATTAATAATTAAAAAAAACATACTCTCAGAAATTGGGGTTGATTTTAAGGACACCTGTGGACTAAAATAGGTCCAAGAAGCAGAAAGCCCTCAGGAGCCGAGGGCAGCATTGGGAACCCCCTCCTTTCCTTTTCTCCCATGGTTTCCCCCTCCTACAGAGCCTCTGGCCCATCTCGGAGGCCCTGGTTTGTTCTCCTCACCTGCCAGGCTGCCCACCCCATTCCCCACTCTCTTGTCCAGATCCCACGAGGGCTGCTCTGCCTGATGTTCACTGTCCCCCTGTTGGACAGAGGCCCTCACACCTCGTGGGTCACTGGACCCGCCCACGGGTGAGCTGCCCTTGACCAGGGACCTACTCTTACAGCCTCACTCTACTTTGCTGAGCAGGGACCCAGGTTCAGGTCAGTCAACCAAGGTCAAGACAGGAATAATACAAGACGGTTTGGAATTCTTTGAATTTTCTATGCATTACTTGTAATTATAGAAAAACTGAAAGTGTAGATAAGAAAAAATAGGTTAAAATCCTAACTACTATTGACATCTTGGTATACCCTTTTCCTGGCATATGTAATATGCTCATTGTTTTTATAAACACTTTAATACACTGTATCTACTATGTATCTACTATGCATATTATTTTATATTTTTGTTTTTATCACATATTAATCATATTTCATGAGCATCATTCCATGTCATATCCAGAGATACACTGGTATTTAATTATTGAATAATGTTTCATTTTATAGGCATAGTATAATTTAGTCAACCAATTCCCTGTCCTTGGATACTTAGGCCGTACCTAGATTTTGCTATTATAAGAAATTGCTGAAGGGTAGTTTTTTTGTATAAATCCATGATTACTTTCTTAGAATGAATTCTTAGAAGCAGGATTTCTGGGTTAAGGGGCATAAACATTTTAAAAGTAATAATAGCTGACATTTATTGAACACTTGCTATATACCAATTACTTTACATGTCACAGTCACAACACGGATATGAAGTAGACACCCTTATTGTACCATCCTGCAGCTGAGGACACGTTCACAGAGACGTGAAATAACTTCCCTAAGATCCCACAGCAGGTAAGTGGCAGAACCAGGATTTGAATGCAGGAACTCTAGCATAGAGCCCTTAACTTCTAATTGGTACTGCCTCCCTGGAAGAATAGGACATTTTTGTAGAGGGAGAGGCCCTGTTAGTGCCTTGAAGGAAGGGTAGCCGGCTATAAGCAGACCTTTAACCCAGCAGGCCACATGCTACCAGTAGACAGACAGGCCACCTGCTACTGGTGGACCCAGTCATTTATCTAACAAATGACATCAGGAGGGCTCCAATGAACAATAATGTCCCCCTTAGCAACATGCAGCTAAGATGTTTCATTTTTGGCCCTTTCAAGGTAGAGTTGGCCTGCTGCCCTCTTAAGCCCAGCCGATAGCCCCTTGGTTGAGAAAATGTTGCCTTTACTCATGAAAGGACTGGCAGTTGGGCTGGCGAGATCACTCATCTGTCTTAATAACTTGCGTTTCTGGAAAATTACCTGTACCTAAATGTTATAGAAACCCACTCTAAAAATTGTAACATAAACTTGATAAGTCCAACTTCAGGGTGATAGAAGGGACAAGAACGGGCAAAAGGGGACTGTAAGTGACTCTCAAAGAGCGGGCTGGAGTGGGAGGCCAAGAGGCTGTTGGGTGGCTCTCTGGTGGTTGAGTCACAGGTGAGCAGGTGTGTGTCTGGGCTGGGATAACAAGTCTAGACTTCATGAAATAACAGTCCTCCAGCCATTGGCAGCAGCAGGACTAGGTGGGACCCAGAAAGGCAAACATATCTTTTCACCTGGAGATAGTTTATGATGATGTGGAAACTTCACCTGAAAGCTCTTGGCTTCCTCATAGGTACAGGGACCATATGTTCTCAACTAAGAATTGGTACAGTCATCTGAAACATAGTCATCTAATGAGTCAGAGTCTGTAGAAGGCCATTCCCAGGGAACACAGGAAAGTATACAGCAGCTAGAGAACACCTGACTGCTTGACTTGAGAATTCTACCCCCTCCATCTTTTTAACTCCATACTTTCAAGATACTTACACAGGTAAAATACATACATCTTTTAGGTCCATACTTTAAGATATTTATACAGATAAAAATATAACATTATGTTACAAAATACATACATCTTTTAGGTCCATACTTTAAGATATTTATACAGATAAAAATATAACATTATGTTACAAAATACATACATCTTTTAGGTCCATACTTTAAGATATTTATACAGATAAAAATATAACATTATGTTACAAAATACATACATCTTTTAGGTCCATAAGGTATTTATACAGATAAAAATATAACATTATGTTACATATGCAAGCATGTACTGAAAGGGCATCCACTAGGTTTGCCTTTGTCTGTTTTCCCTCCAGTCTCCTAGAACAGAGCTCCCCATATCTGTGTGGAGAATGAGGACCAGGCGGCAGCATCCCTGAAAAAACATCCTGCCCTGAGTTTATTGACTTGCCCATCACCTTCCACCCTACCAGGGTCTTTAAACCTGCTGCACTTTTCTCCCCCCATGGGCATGGTACCCACCCTCCCTCCTAACTGAACCCCAGTTCCATTCGGTATCCCCTCCTTAGTGAGGCACTTGTGCTTCCAGGGAGGCTGGGACGATCCCCCGCTTCCAGAGGCTGGGTCTTGATGAAGTTAAGCCACTTCGAATGACCCTGTTCCTCTTACTAGGGATAGTTTAAGCCTGAACATGTGATAAAATTCCAACCAAAAAGAAATGAGAGGAGTCTGCTGAAGGTATTTGAGAAGATTAGCTCCTTAAAAGAGAGACAGGGATATTTCTTTTATGTGACATTTTTGTGTTTTTAAGTGATACTTATAGCAGTGGCTGCCATTTTATAACCAAAAGTTGATAACCTAAGGATAAGCCAGTGGATTTGCACTAAGGATGGTAAAGCAGAAACGTGGAGAGAAGCTGGGTTCTTGATGATGTCACTAACTTGAGGGCCATCCTATTGCAGGGCTTTTTGTTATGTAAAATAAGAAATTCTCCTTGTTGTGTGAGAGCCAAAAACATTCTAATACAATCCCCCAATGTTTTCATACCCAAAGAGTTTCTGACCATCATTTGGTGATGTTAGAAGCATCCAGCATCTCCTCTCCACCTCCCTCTCTCCCAGCAAAAATATTCTAAAAGGCATCTTGGCTATGAATACAAATTAAGCAGAATTTCACCACATCCTGTTGGAGGTAGAAAGAGGTAGAGCTGATTGATACCAAATTTAGTTCTGAGAATTGTTGCCAGAACTCTATAACCGGAATTCTTAAAATCAGGATTCTGAGCCCTAGATTTGAAACGTTGGTGGTAAGCCTTCAAGAATTATAATTTTTGGCACACCAAATGTTTCCAGATGCCTATTTATCTTTTATCTTCTTTTTTAAATTAAATTTTTTTCATTCATTTACTTATTTTGGCAAAATATGAGGTCTTATTTCACGAAGATTTTGGCTATAAACTAGTGTCCTTTCTTAATCCCAATTGCCCCACCTGTCCCTAATTCCTTCCAGGAACTTGCTGAGTTCTTACAAATTCATGATTTCCTGACAGCTTGCTGTCCTCTCTTTCCCCTGGTGAAGAGTTAGATATCTCTGAGTCCTTAATATAGAAGTCTGGCAAAGAAGAAAAATCATTGGCTTAGCTTTCTGGGTATGAAATCATGAAGATAATGAATCACATAAATGAAATCTGTTTCCTA